>NC_086449.1:542245579-542453079 GCF_028390025.1 Pseudophryne corroboree
GCCATTAAATCTTCTCCACAACCTGAAACTCACATTCTCTGTACTGCACCAATTTCTGCACATTTAGCATTTCCTTCAGACCAATAAGAGCAGATTCTGTGCTAGGACACTCACTGCCCTTGAACAGCTATGCCTCAGTAGCCCCACATCCAGGAGCATCATTTCCTTTCTTTAGCACTCAGTCCTTAGCAAAACAGCTCCTTGAAACTCTCTCAGAATGGGGATGCTGACATCAGTAACAAGCTGAATATGGACAATTGATCGATATATAGATAGGACATGTTAATATTCTTTAGCGCTAATATACTAGCTAATATACTTTTGCATCAAGAGAGTGGATACAAACTCCACTATCGGTACCTAGTCCCGACTACCAACCAAATGACACAACATCTACCACCCTGCCTCTTCTCTCTGCTACAGAAATAACCAGCTGACAGGCACTTTTCATCATATTTGGAGACATTTTTCTAATGTCAATGCTCTTATTACATATCCGACAGGTATCAATGTCTCATTCTACTTTCAATATTTTCTCCTCACTCTCCTCCTTCCAGACCCTCCAAAGCACACCATAATACAGGATGATTGATGATTCCTGTCTTATTGCTGGCGCTTGGAAATCTCAAACCCCTCCCATCATCAATGCTCTCAAGAATACAATTTGGTTCATTTACGAGATGGAATTGATGACAGTCATTCCCAAGGATTCCCCTGTCTCATTCCATAAAACTTGGGACCCCTGGGCCCCACATAATAATAGCCTTTTTGCTGTCCCGAATAGATATTTTCTGGATCACATGATCCTCAATTCTTCACTTTTCAACTGACTTGACCATCACTTGAGAACATACAATCTTACCCCTCCCCCAACACCTTCCTTGCTTTGGTATCTTTTTTTGTTGTCACTGTGTATTGCACTATGTTGAAAGTATCCAGTGGACTCTTATTCCTTTGTGCAGAAGGATAATTTTTTATCTGCATTCTTGGCACATTTTCTCTAATACTTCCTCTGTGTAGGAGTGATGCCTGCTGTTCATTACTTATTTGTCATTCCTTTGTACCACATGATGCCATTGACAAAAAGTGTTTAAAAAAATGAATGAATAACACAATGTAACTACAACATTAAATCAGTTGGTCATACCTTATCACTAGACTAATAAGAAAAAGCTATAATTCTAGTATTTCTCTAAATTTGTTCTAGACCGCAGTTGATATCCTAATGTCATTTGCATCCTTTGACACCGGTAATGCCCTGAGCCATGAAAGAACTTAACATTTTTAGATGGATGGGACACCTATGTCTGCAAGAGTTCTTAACTCATCTTACAGTAATGTACAGTATGCATCAGTCTACTGTGCCTCCACGTGTAATTTAATAGACATGACTAACTGCATTTTAAATAAAAATAAATAATAATTATTATTATTATTATTATTATTATTATTATTATTATTATTATTATTATAAAGAAATACATTACTCTGGCCATTTCATGTGCAAACATGCATTCTTTATTTATAATAATCAGGGGTACATTTACTTAAGGTTCTTAAGATTAAAAGTGGTGATGTTGCCCTTAGCAACCGATCCAGATTCTTTTTATCATTTTCTATGATGCAACAGAGAAATGACAGACACAATGTGATTGGTTGCTATGGGCAGCATTTCCACTTTTCAATTTTAGACCCTAGAGTGTAGTGTCAGTCTCAAATAATTTCTTCCTTTCTTTACAGATCCAGTAGACCTATAAGAATCCAGACCTCTACAGTGGCAAACGCAGGATTTCTAAAGGGGGGTTTCCAAATGTAATCTCCAAATGTCCCACTCTGTGGAACATTATAGAGCAGGGCTGGCCAAACCGGTCCTCGAGATCTACCAACAGTGCATGTTTTCCAGGCCTCCTGGGGATCTGTAGAATTGTCAGTTAGGAATGAATGCAGCACATCTTAATTAGTAATGACTACACCTGTGCACCAGCTAGGTAGTCTGGAAAATGTGAACTGTTGGTAGATCTCGAGGACCGGTTTGGCCAGCCCTGTTATAGAGGATCTATAGTATAGGCTGTAATAAACATATTTAAATTATATAAATAATATAAGTGGTCAGGAAAAGGTTACATACTATAATAAAGGCACAAACATTATGGAACTAGTACTGCACTTTCTAAGCACACATTCTCCCACCTCATGGTAAGGCTCCTGTCTTTTCTTTCTTGTAGCTACTCTTTGGTCCAGTGCACTGAACGAGGGCTCAGAACCACACACACAGCAACATTTGTAGAAAAATCTGCTACTGGGCATGTGCAGCAGCTCTGCATGATACGGCGGCAGCTCTAGTAATCGTATTATATACCATTACTATTGTTGTCATAATAAGCCACTTGCCAAGGGAAGGGGGGTTTCTGGGCAACCATAACCCCCCCCCCCCCCCCTGTGTTTGCCTATGCTCTATTTTCTGCAGTCTCCTACACCTTAAACCCTGGCATTCACCACTCAATATTTTAATCCAACACATAATTTACAATTTTTACGTTTTTTTGGCCAGTGGCAAGCTTTCGCAGTAACAATTAAATGGCATGGATTTGAATGTCACCTTGGAGGCAGCGTTATGCAATATTATTTTACTAATTTCTGCAATGTGTTAAAAATAAATTCTGTAGATAAAATCTAGTGTATGTATCATAATAAGTTAAGACGTATGAGTCTTAAAATAAAGACACTGCAGCTGTTATTGTGTGTCCTTATACGTTATATGGAGTGAGATGTTTGGCATGACTGATAAGCTCTGAGATGAGTAGCGTACTGTATTTTTCTTTACATTCTTCTGTAGGGGCATCACAGATGCAGTAAATAGACACTCACAGTGTAACAGAGATACTAGGCTGCTTCTTTAATCGCATAGGAATTGGTATACCACACTTACAAAGTTGCAGATGAAGCACAACTTGCAACTTGGCATGCGGAAAAGCTGCAGCTGCTTACATCGGAGCCCTTCTCACACAGATTCAGAATTGATAGCACACAGATTTACAAGTGGCTCAAGCCCCAGTGGATAGTGTACACCAGCAATGCAGTTTTGTCACTTCTATTTCTTTTAATTATGCAAATCCGACGTACATATTGATAAAAAAAAATACATTTGGTGCAGTCGAGTCCTATTTGGCGCACAAATAGGAGGTATTTGGCAACACTGTGTATACTATGTCCATCTGTAATTTCATTTCTTCAGTTATGTAATAGCCAAAATCAGAAATAAATAGAAGATTACTTGGAGTGAAAAGGAAAAGGGAAGTCAGAAGGGAAGTCCACATGCCCCAATGTACTAATAAGCAGCGTTGGACAAATCACGCATGTCAATATGCTTTAGCATGTTTAGCATTATAAATGTCCCCCATAGTTATAACTCCCTTTCCCATGGAGACAGCTCTTCCTTTAAAACATGTATAAAGTAATGATTATCTCTCTGGATCTGAGTTGGAAACCTTGATACAAGTCTTTATCTCTTCCATAAAGGTTACGTACTTCCCCTATAAAAATAAACTTCCTCCTAGTTGGGATTTTATTGTTTCTGAAATCATAGTTTCCATGTAACATAACCTGTAATTACTTATAATGAGGCAACATCTTAAGAATGGAATATTGCTATGACAATTAAATTACAAATGCTTTAAACACTACAGCATAGAATTAGTTGATGGATATTGCATTTTTATAGATGAAATAGCATAATACACATACTGTACATTATAAAGAAACTGCCATCAGCAATAGCCGCAGGGAATTGTCTGTACAATACCGTACAGCTAATAAGCTAATGCACCGGGCCTGCATGCTTCTGTGTCCTCAGGTGCATCACTGGATGACTCTGTGGGACCATCTGTCATCTGAGTAACCTTCAGGTTACTCAGGGTGGCCATTTCAGATCCGCAGCCAAGGCCAGTAAATCTGCAAAGACAGAAATGCAGCTGGCCACCACCAGCTCCCCACCCCCATATACCTTCAGCATGTCCATCAGGCTGGGGCTTATGGGGCACTATGTACAAGGACACATGGCCCATTCTGCGCATATGCAGATCAGGTAGTGCCAGTGATGTGCTAGGCCAAGGAGCAGGGTGGCAGATATCCCCGCAGGCCATGCCCATTTCACACTAGGCCAGCAGCTAGTCTCTGCAGAATGGGCCACACTATTATTATTTTATTATTATTATTATCCTTTATTTATATGGCGCCACTAGGGTTCCGCAGTGCCCAATTACAGAGTACATATGCACATAATCATAACAGGAAAACAGTGACTTACGGTTGCAGACAATATAGGACAAGTACAGGGTAACTAAACATAACTACATCAGTAGAAGACACTGAGATAAGTATCAAGGTGGCTGAAACTGCAGGATTTGGGCAGTTGAGGATTATTAAAGTAATGGGCCCCACACACTGGCCGACATCACTGCACGATATGAACGATCTCGTTCACTAATGAACGAGATAACGTTCATATCGTGCAGTGTGGAGGCACCAACGATGAACGATGCGCGGCCCCGCGCTCGTTCATCGCTGGTGCCATGTCGGCTGTGCATGCAGGCCAATATGGACGAGATCATCCATATTTGCCTGCAAGTCTACGGAGCCGGGTGACGGGGGGAGTGAAGAAACTTCACTCCCCCCGTCACTGCCCTTTCGCCGCCGGGTCGCCCGTCGGCCGTATCGGCCGTCGGGCACCTCGGTGGCCAATCGTCAAATGTGTAGGGCCTATAAGAGAAGGATAAGCATATGAGGGAAGAGGGCCCTACTCGTGAGAGCTAACATTCTAAAGGGGAGGGGCCGACAGACAGGGGTGACACAGATGGGGTAGACCGAGCGTGGGACAGTGGGTTAGGATGAGATTTGGCTGGGTTTGGTAAAGAAGTGGGTCTTAAGAGCCCGTTTGAAGTTCTGTAGAGAGGTGGAGAGTCTGAGGGGGATAGGTAAAGAATTCCAGAGTAAGGGAGCAGCATGTGAAAAATCTTGGAGATAGTAGTGGGAGGAAGTAATCACAAGACAGGAGAGTCGGCGTGCATTAGCAGAGCGAAGAGGATGGGTGGGAGAGTAAAGGGAGATAATGTCAGAGATGTAAATGGGAGAGGAGTGGGTGAGTGCTTTGTAAGTGAGTGTGAGAAGTTTGAATTGTATTCAGAAAGGGAAGGGAAGCCAGTGAAGGGCTTGAAAGAGAGGGGTGGAGGACGTAGTGCGTTTAGTGAGGAAGATGAGCCGGGGCTGCAGCATTGAGGATAGATTGGAGTGGAGAGAGGAAATTGTCAGGGAGGCCAGTTAGGAGGAGATTACAGTAATCCATTCTGGAAATGATCAGTGAGTGGATAATGGTCTTGGTGGCATCCTGGGTGAGAAAGGGTCTGATCCTGGAAATATTTTTGAGATGAAAATGACAGGTTTGTGAGAGGTGCTGAATGTGTGGTTTGAAGGAAAGGGAGGAGTCAAGGATTACGCAAAGACAGCGTACTGGGAAGCTAGAGGAGATAGTAGTGCCATCAATGGATAATGAGATTGTGGGAGGTGAGGTTATGCGGGAGGGTGGAAGATGATCAACTCAGTCTTGGACATGTTGAGTTTAAGAAAGCGCTTGGACATCCAGGAAGAAATAGCAGAGAGACAGTTGGAGGTACGAGTGAGGAGAGCCGGGGAGAGATCAGGGGAGGAAAGGTAGATTTGAGTGTCATCAGCATAGAGGTGATATTGGAAGTTAAAATAGCTAATGAGTTCACCTAAAGAGGACGTATAGAGAGAGAAAAGGAGAGGACCAGGAACAGAACCTTGGAGGACACCAACAGTTAGTGGAAGTGGGGGGGAGGTAGAGTCATGAGAGGAGACAGAGAAGCAATGATCAGAGAGGTGGGATGACAGCCAGGATAGGGCAGTATCATGCAGACCAAGAGAGTGAAGGCTTTGCAGAAGGAGAGGGTGATCCAGAGTAGATTTGGCTGCATGGAGGTCATTGCAGACTTTTGTGAGGGCAGTTTCAGCGGAGTGGAGAGAACGGAAACCAGACTGTAATGGGTCAAGCAGTGAATGGGAGAAAAGAAAGACAGTGAGGCAGTTATAGACAATACACTCAAGGAGTTTGGAGGCAAAAGGGAGGAGAGAGATAGGTCGATAGTTGGAGAGGTAGGTCTTTTAAGAATAGGGGAGACAAGAGCAAGCTTGAAGGCAGAGGGGACAGTGCCTGATGAGAGGGAGAGATTGAGAAGGTGGGTAAGATGGGAACAGGTAGAAGGAGAGAGGTAGCAGAGGAGGTGGGAGGGGATAGGGTCAAGTGTGGAGGTGGTGTGGGGGAAGGAACAGATAAGGGACGTGACTTCCTCACCAGATACATGGGAGAAAGATGTCAGAGTTGGTGAAAGGGAAGGGGAGGGGTGGCATAAGATGGGTGGTGGTTGGTTACTGGTCTGGTGGGATGTGATGTGCTGACGTATGGAGTCAATCTTGGATGTAAAATAAGTGGCAAAGTCAAGGGCAGACAATGAGGATGGGAGAGGAGGTGGTGGTGGGCAGAGGAGGGAGTTGACATTGGCAAAGAGGCATCGGGGTTGGATGACTGGGTAGAGATGAGACTTTTGAAGTATGATTGTTTAGCGAGGGAAAGGGCAGCACTGAAGGATGGGAGCATAAATTTAAAATGGAGGAAGTATGCCTTAGAGCGTGATTTCCTCTGCTGTCGCTCAGCAGTACTTGAGCATTTTTAAAGATATCTGGTGCATTTGGTGTGCCAGGGTTGAGGTGTTGATCTACGAGGGTGAATAGTGGTAGGTGGAGCGACAGAGTCAAGAGCAGAAGAGATGCATTGTATAGGGATGTGGCTTGTTCAGGGCATGAGAGAGAGAATAGGAGAGATATGTGAGTCGAACAGGGAGGGTAGGGATGAGGTGTCAATAGCCTCAATGTTACGCTTAGTGATGGTAGCCTTAGGAGAGGGAGATGGGGAAGCATAGATAGATAAGTTGAAAGAGAGCAGGTGGTGGTCAGAGAGGGGAAAAGGGGAGTTGGAGAAATCAAAAATATCACAACGGTGAGTGAAAACCAGATCCAGTGAGCTCCCATTCACATGGGAGGATAAGGAGGTCCACTGGGAGAGACCAAGTGAAGAGCTGAAGTTAAGGAGTATAGAGGCAGGTGATTTTGTGGGGTTATCGATAGGGATGTTGAAATCACCTAGGATAATGGAGGGAATGTCAGAAGAGAGGAAGTGAGGTAGCCAGGAAGCAAAGTTGTAGAGCAATTTGGAGGAAATGCCAATGGGGATGGTAAATGACAGCAACTCGAAGATTAGTAGGTTGGTAGAGGAATATTGCATGGACCTCAAAAGTAGAGAATGTAAGGTACGGTTCTGGAGGTATAAGTTGGTATGTGTAGCTAGAAGGTAACAGGACCCCAACACCACCACCATGGCGACCCCCGAGTCACGTGTATGTGAGAATGTGAGGCCCCCAGCAGAGAGAGCAGCAGGAGAAGTAGTGTCAGAGGGGGTAATCCAGGTTTCAGTAATGACTAGGAGAATCAGGGAGTTGGAAATGAAAAGGTCATGAGTGGGGGCCAGTTTGTTGCAAACAGATCTGGCATTCCAGAGGGCACAGGATTGGGGGTAGGAGAGATGTGAATGAGATTATCAGGTTTGCTGTAGCATTGAGGTAATATTAATTTGGAAGGAAGGGATATAGAGGCTGTAATGATGGTGCTGGGTCCTTTGTTAGGAAGTAAGACTGCAGGCATGGAGGGAGTGCAGTATGATAGTGGTGGAGGAGAGGTGACAGGCAGAGGAGGGAGAGAGCAGAGTTGAGTGGTGGGGTAGAGAGCCTGTGAAGAGGCAGAAGTAAATTGCAATGGGGAAACCGAAGAGGAGGGGAAGGGAGGCAGAGGGGAGTATGGGAGACAGAGAAGAGGAGAGAGGATGAGATGTAGGAGACTGGGAGAGAAAGATAGAGGTGGTACCAGGGGACAGAATAAAGGATTAGGGAGACAAGGATATAATGGGGGATGTTGCCAGACTGGCCATAGTGTGGAGGGGGTAAATAGTGGTAGTAAAATGAGAATAGAAGGAGGAGAGGTGGCTGAGTGAGAGAGCAATGGAATTGCAGAATAAAGACAATTTACAAGTATTTAAAATGTGGTTAATGTCTACAGGTTAACAGTAAGGCAAATGTTTTGCTGATGTAAGATGGTCAATTACACAGTGTTTGCAAACAGCAAGTCAGTGTTCCTTCATTAACTATGCTTCTCAGTGCAAAACTTCTCAGTGCAAAATTTGTTTTCCAGGTATTTGCAGGGCCCGAGTAAAATTGCATTACAGGTGTTTTTTGCAGAAAGTGATTGTATAGTTTCCCGAGTCAGTGAGGATTGGAGAATATTAGAAGTGAACATACATTTGTAGTAAAGATGAGCGGGTTCGGATTTACTCGGTTCTTAATGCCAGAATTATCGCAAAATCAGATTTTCTGGATTTTTCTTATTGGCTAACCAAAACACATGACATCCGAGAGCCAATAAGGAGATTCGAGTAAATCCGAGTAAAACCGAACCCGCTCATCTCTAATTTGTAGTTGAGATGAAGTCCAAGAATTGTTGGCTTTTGAAGGATTTTTCGCATTTGTTTGTTTCATTTCAGTTTTCTCCCAGGTTAAGTCCAGGATAAGTCACAGACGACATACTTAGAAACATTCATCCTGTGATAACTTTCACCCCAGACTGATTCATCCAAGGCTTATTCAGCCAGACTACACATTAATATCAAGACTAGCAAACATGTGTTTGTAAGCACATTGAGTGATTGGTACCACTCAGTGTCGGAACTAGCGAGCTGTGGGCCCAGGTGCAACAAAATGTTTTTGCCCCCCCCCCCCCCCCCCCTCATCCCATCCAAGTCCACCCCCTCACCCCTGGAGAGGATCTGGTGAGGTGGACCTGCTCAGGGCCAGAAAAATGGATACCTAGCAACAGTGCTGTAACTAGACATTTTAGCACTGTGTGCAAGAAAAGGCATCGGAGCCCCACCCCTGCATACAAAACAGGAGTAGTGGCTGCCGTAGGCGTGTGCAAAAATACAGAGGGGCGTGGCTTTGTGGGGAAGGGGTGTGGCCACAAAATAATACCAATTCATATAACGGTGCACAGTAGTCTCCATTATTCAAATTACACCGCACAGTAGCACCACTACACCAGGTAGGGGTGTAGTATGGAATGCCGGCGGTCGGGCTCCCGGCGACCAGCATACCGGCACCGGGAGCCCGACCGCCGGCTTACCGACAGTGTGGCAAGTGCAAATGAGCCCCTTGCGGGCTCGCTGCGCTCGCCACGCTACGCGCACCACGCTATTTTATTCTCCCTCCAGGGGGGTCGTGGACCCCCACGAGGGAGAATAAGTGTCGGTATGCCGGCTGTCGGGATCCCGGCGCCGGTATACTGTGCGCCGGGATCCCGACAGCCGGCATACTGAAGACCACCCCCAGGTAGAGACCCTTTTACACCTTACGGCAGACAGATTCCCCTTTTTACACATTACAGCAGACAGCGTGCCCTTTTTACACATTACGGCAGACAGCGTGACCTTTTTACACATTACGGCAGACAGCGTCCCCTTTTTTACACATTATGGCAGACAGCGTGCCCTTTTTACACATTACGGCAGGCAGATTCCCCCTTTTTACATATTACGGCAGGCAGATTCCCCATTTTTACACATTATGGCAGACTGCGTCCCCTTTTTTACACATTACGGCAGACGAAAGAAAGAAAGAAAGAAAGACAGAAAGAAAGAAAGAAAGAAAGAAAGAAAGAAAGAAAGAAAGAAAGAAAGAAAGAAAGAAAGAATGAATTATACTTACTGTCTCCGCTGGCTCAGGCTCCTCGGTGCAGCTTCTGGCAGAGATCCCAATTCCCGGGCAGGAGAGAAGGAGGAGGAGGGAGGTGGAGGAGGGAGCCGCAGCAGCGCTGTGTTATTGGTGGAGGCGCTGCTGCTGCTGTCCCAGTCCTTCACCACAGGCTTTTCTCCGCTGCTGTGAATGGCTGGGATGCGATTCACAGCGTCGGAAGACAGCCTATGGTGAAGCAGAGGGACAGCAGCAGCGCCTCAACCAATAACACAGCGCTGCTGCGGCTCCCTCCTCCACCTCCCTCCTCCTCCTTCCCCCCGTGACAGCTGTGCTCCTCTCCTGTCCTGTGTGCTGCGGGCGGCTGTGTGCTGCGGGTGGCTGTGTGCTGCGGGCGGCGGTTGCCCGCAGTACACAGCGGCATGTAATGAGTCAGTTTGACTCATTACATGCTTTGGGTCCCTGGACAGTGGCGGGCCCTAGTGCAACGCACTGGTTGCACTTGTGGTAGTTCCACCTCTGGTGCCACCCCATGTCCATCACTCATTTGAAGCAATAAAACTTAAACAAACAAATGGTGCGTGGGGATGAGACCATCATAGATTCCCCAAATAACTTACAATAAAACCAGCTTAAATCTTCTTATGACAATAAATCAACTATTCATTACCTAGAGCTATTCCTTTGTGATAATGAGCACATGCAATACAGCTTGCTGGTAAGTGTAGTTCCACATTCATTACCTAGAGCTAAGCAATCATAGTATTCATTTGTGATAATTAGCATATGCAATACAGCTTGCTGGTAAGTGTAGTTCCACATTCATTACTTAGAGCTATGCAATCATGGTATTCATTTGTGATAACCAGCAGATGCAATACAGCTTGCTGGTAAGTGTAGTTCCACATTCATTACCTAGAGCTAAGCAATCATAGTATTCATTTGTGATAATTAGCATATGCTATACAGCTTGCTGGTAAGTGTAGTTCCACATTCATTATTCATTACCTGTATTTCCACATTCATTATTGCCAGAAGCAGTGTCCAGTCAGTAAGAATAGTGTAAATGTTTGACCTCGTTACCCCCTCTCTGTGCCTCCCCTGCCATGCTCATTCAGCATCAGCCTGTTGCCAGGCATCTGCAAAGTCATGCCAGCACCACGGCTCGCCTGGACCCAGCAGTTCCCTCATTGCCTCTAATGTCTGGCTCAGTGCTCACACTTCCTCCTGGCCCCTGCTCCCCTCAACAACCCGGCACCATGCCTCCTTCTCCTATCCTGCCCTACTACTTACGCAGCTCCCGCTTTCCTCCTTGCCCCGACACCACTCACCATCTAATACACAGGATGGTACCCAGTTTCCTACTGTGTCCTGCTCTTGGTTCTCCTTTAATACCCAGCACCCCTCCTCCTTGTTATGTTCCAGCCTACTCCTCCTTTCCCTGGCTCCCACCTCCTCCTGTTCCTGGCTCCCCTCCACCTTTATACACTGTACTAGGCATCCTTCTCCTTTCCCCAACTACTCCTCCAGTCCCATACCCCCCAATATATCTAATACCCAGTACCCCTCCTCCTCCTATTCCAGTCTCCTGCTTCTTTGTCCCCAATTCTCCTCAAATACCTATTAACCAGCAGTGCACCCTCCATCTCCTATCCCAGCTTATGCCTCCTGTGTTTCTGACTTCCAACTTATGCCTCCTGCACATCAAGATGATGAGGATGATGAAATAAAAATAGCTGAGGCTATTTACACCAAATACCCTGGACTGATGTGTAACTATTTGGGCTGCTGTAAGAACATGCATTTGTCTACCCTAGGAAACAGTATCCTACCCCAGTCCACTCACAATGCACACATGTATATGTTAGACATTTCACACACTTACAATACAGGATCTGCAGGTTGTAAAGGGGGCTGGGACTGGATAGCATGTCATTGGGCCCATCCCACTTGTGGCAAAATGTGAAAGACTCCTCAGATATGCCAGGGAAGTAACTCACAGGGACAGCGGTTATCACTACCACTGTTGATAAAAAGGTATATACTGTGCTTCACATAAGAGTATATGTATAAAGGAGAAATAAAGCTGGAAAAAAAAACACAAACAGAGAAAAAAATGGTGCATCTGTATCAAAGGGTATCCCAAACCATATAAGCAATCAGTAATATTCAGGTGAGAAACAGCACAGCTCAAAGAAAAAAGAAGAGAAAAAGAGAAGAGAGCAAACCAGTGGCAGAAAGAGACTGTGTGTAGAGTAAACCAGAAGAAGAATGACAAAAAGAGAGAAAAGAAAGCTGTGAGGAATGAAAAATAACCTAACAAGTTGGAGTATACCATCCAGGAGGGTATACAAAAGGGTAGTCTCATTGAGACTCACCTCAACAAGAGCAGTGTGACATTTTCTAACCTACAATAAAAAGTTTTTAACTTTATACTTCACGGATCCTTATTCCGAACAGTACAATACGCTTGCATTGCATCACATCTCCTTCTTAACAATCCTTTGCAACATTTTTATATGTTTTCCTATTAATTTCTAATAGCTTTCTTTTCTCTCACTTTGTCATTCTCCTTCTTCTGGTTTACTCTACACACAGTCTCTTTCTGCCACTGGTTTTTTCTCTTTTTTTCACTTTTTTTTCTTTGAGCTTTTTCCTACATGAATATCACTACCACTGTCTCTACGAGTTACATATGTAAACAGCGGGGATAATCATGGTGGGAGGTATGGTGTTGCATTAAACAAATGCTTTATTCCAGGAATAAAGCATTTTTTTTTTTTTTGTTAAATTCTGGTGACATATCTGGGGATGGTATTACCACAACAGGGATTACCACCTTGATTGTTAAAAATTAGGTATTCCCCAAGGGGTTACTTTGAGGATGGGCTGCCACTCAAGGGTCTGTGCTTTGTGTATGCCTTCCAGGTTAAACTTGCAAACTGTCTGAACCATCTTTTAAAGTCTTTAGAAATCTCCTTCAGACAAGGCATACATTCATAAATCTGCTCTTTGGAGAGAAGACTTTAATAGTGTAGAATCTAGTTTGCTTTTTAAATAGAGCTGTGCCACCCAAACCCACACTGAATGTCATCTCATTGACTAACACTCGTGACTGCATTACCTACTTAACTGAACATATAATCGTAGAGGTTTATGTACTTTTTGTGATTAAAAAATGTAATTTTGAATTCTGATAAATACATAAATACGTATTGTGTGTCATTTGATATTTTGGGGGTTCACTTTATCCATGTTTGTTTCTTAAATTGGTCTGATAACATTTGAGATCATATTTCTACAGAAATGTTGAAAATGTTAAGGTTTTTAGCCTTTTCAAGCCTTGTAACACTACTATAAAACCAATGCTACAGAAACTCTGGGATCACCCAAAAAAATAAAAATAAATAAGGAACACCACCACATATTTAGTAGTCATACACCTTTGTGCATGAGACACATTATTGCACATATCCTAGGTTTAGAATCCCTTTAGCTGCACAGGGGTAACCAGCTCTACCACTCATGAACAGCAAATGGACACCTATTAACACCATAATGCATGTTTATGTTAAAATATGTGGTAAAAGAGATGAAACAGTACACAAACCTACATACAGTAGTTATTAATTCCATGTTTTTACGAATAGTTGTTCTTATGCACAGTTTTAAATTACATGTTTTACTTTTTTTTAAGTTTGCATGCAATGAAATAGGAGTACATAACGTAACTAGACTTTTTGGTGCCCTGTGTAAGAGAGAGAATTGGCACCCCTCTCCCCCCCCCCCCTTATTTTCAATAGGGACGTAAGGCACATGCCTCGTGGGGAAGGTGTATGACAAGATTGATCCCAGAGAAAGCCCATGCTATGATGCCTCTTCCTACATTACTAGGATGGCCGCTGGATGCAGCGGAGGTGGAGCACGGTATCAAGTGCTCCTTCATACATGTTTCCACTGTTAAGTGGATTGTGCATGGGAAGATGTTTGAGTTACACCCAGTACTTCCTCCCCAAAATGCGTTCCACCGTTAGAGGGAGTGCATACAGGAAGTTCCTTACTTGGCCCGAGTATTATGGGTTATTTGGCTTATTAGCGGCGTTTAGACGCTTCTTAACTTCTCATTTTTTATATAAAAACCTTCCTGTATAGCTATAGTGACGCCATATGTTCTGGATAGATTAGGGAATTTAATCCACACTACAAATATGTTAATATTGATATTAATTTTACACTTAGAGGAAGTGATGTCATCCTAGAGATCATATAAATATCTGAACAGGTAACACATCAGTCATTCTATTCTGACTGGTGACCTATACACATATTTGATTTGGAGCCTGTAAGTACTTAGACCTAATTTTGTCCACCTCTTTCATTGTTGTATTCTTCAAGTGAACTTTACATATGATTTATACCACTGTTGATGGTATTTGTTTTATTGGAGTCAAAATTGAAGATATATTATTAGATCTTAAACATCTATATTGACAGTCTGTCTGAATGTTTATGTTCATTTGGTATATTTATTTATATGTATATAGCAATTTGGACCAAATATGGAACCTTCCCCTTTTTTGTTTTAGGGTTCTGTATCACTGTGACCACATTTATGGTATATCAGTGTGAATCCATTACAGTATACCAGTGTATTATCTCTGTCACCAGATTGGAAGTGCTATATTTATATAGGTATGTAAATGTCAACAATCTATGGTGAAACCCACGTGTTGAAACATTCGATATACTAACCCATTATTGACACTATAATTTTTCCTCCTTTAGGGCAATCAAATTTTTCCTCCTTCAGGGCAATCCTTTTGGGATGCCATCTTTTATGTTTTTCTAATTAAGAAAAGTCCATTACGGAGCAACTGTTCCACCACTCTTAATGGTACGCCCTTTTTCCCCTATTCCTTTTGTTATTTGTTAAATATTAATTCATAATTAGGATCGATTTATTATAGATCAGCAGTCTTCAGAGACTGACTCGAGCAGTGAGTGTGATCTTACAGCAAACCTGATATTCAGTTGGTATGTGATGGTCTAAAAAACAATTAAAGATACAAATCTTGAATATCAAATATAGTAATATAGATCATTACGCCTCATCTTTCTCTCACCCTCTATAAGGTGTATACCCTGATGAAGTCTGTTACAGATGAAACGCGTAGAATTCACCAATCAATATCTGCCATGTACTGACATATGCAAATTCCATCCAGAGCTCACACCTTTTGCAAAAGGTGAGGGTGGAATCTATTCCAACTGTTTGTATTCAAACATGTGTATGGATTTATTGGTTTTATGATGCTGTATATCATTTTAATATTTTAAGAAGTAAAAAGAAAATCTTGTACTATATGTGTCTGATTTTTCTTTTATCTTGGGTGATTTTTGGTGAGTGGAAATTGTAGGGAACCTCGTTTTGACCACCTGAACCTCAACTCATCCCCACTTATTGAACATTGATTGACCCACTGAAGGAACCACTTCTGAACTGAATTCACAGTTTTATATATATATATATATATATATATATAAACTTCCAACGGCGGCACTCCGGACAGGTAAATAAATTTCAAATAGACTGCATCTCTTTGCAACGTTTCAGCTCCTTTATTGAGCTTTTTTCAAGCAGGTAACATCATGTTACCTGCTTGAAAAAAGCTCAATAAAGGAGCTGAAACGTTGCAAAGAGATGCAGTCTATTTGAAATGTATTTACCTGTCCGGAGTGCCGCCGTTGGAAGTTTGTATGAGACACGCCATTTTACATGATCTCTGGAGGGCACCCGGCAAAGTTACAAGTCTGTTCTCGTGGAGTGCTGGATTTTGGGATACACATATATATATATATATATATATTTATTTATTACACACAAAATTATAGACCACTGCAAGAAAATGGATTTAGACACAAGTCCTCTTTATACCACATTCATGCACTTAATTTGAGAGCTTGTTGTTATTATATGTTAAAATACCTTTTATTAAATAGCACAATTCGATATACTGCCATACTCGGGATTCAAACCTATAACCTGTTGAATTCTAATCAAACACCCTACTCATTGAGCTATTTGATCCTGCATAAAAATGATGAGAACTATAGGAAACTACTGGTACAATAAAATAATCAGCATTACAATTGAGCAGATCTATGTAGTGTGCAGCCACACATCCAATCTCTTGCAGCCACACACTACATAGATCTGACCAGCTGCAAAGCTGATCATTTTTTCACAAAGTACAAGGTAACCTTCAAATAGTTAGAATTCTCTAGCTTTCTATGCAAGGGCAGATAGCTCAATAAAAATATTGTCTGGCTGCAATGCCACAGGCAATGGGTTTGAATCACAAGTATGTCAGCATCTTGAAATGTAATAAAGGACAGTGGAATAACAAAGAAATCTCAAGTTGAGTTCATGAAAGCTGTATAGGTATTAGCGACAGAAGAGGTCTGGGTAGGAGACCGTGGCGGCCAGCAGATGTTGGTCTCCAAAAAGAGGGAAGCTGCAAGTAATAGTAATTAAAACAAATAATTGACAAGTGGCAACAGCGCCCCCTACCCTGCAGCGCTATGTGTGGTGCCCTCTCCGCACACACCTAGCTATGGCTGGGGTAATCAAGATTATTTGTTCACATAATCATATTAATAAAGAGTTTAGTTTATTGAGATAGCTTCATCATATTACCCTGTGCTTTATTGAGAATATTTGTCACGATCCGGGTAATTAGTCACCACTTCTTACCTTTCAAGTGTCTCCTGAGACTGACCCAGTGTTCCAAGCCTGGATTCCACCTGCGCTATCTGCGTGCAGCGTGCTGTAAAACATTGCCTCAGTCTCCCCTCCGTGATCCCGGCACCGCTGTCAACTATACAGTTAATTCCTTCTGTCATAGTGAATAGCGTCTCCAGTCCCCCACGGCCTCCGCCGCCATCACCACTGATTTGCTCATGCTAAAGGTCAAACAGACTGTCCCTCCAGATTCAAACATGGGCACAGCCATGTTTGATTTCATCACGTCACTTCCCAGCCTATCCGCTGTGCTCTGAACTCTGCCTGATTGCTCAGCCAATACCTGCTTCCCAGCTGGTTTAAATATCCTGCATCCAGGCTGCCTAATTGTCAGTGCTTTGGTTGTCTATCCTAGTGATACATGTCTTTCCTGTCTGTGGATGTTCCAGCTTGTGCTTCCAGGTATTCCAGCTCCTGTGACCTTGCTCCACTTAAAGAGACCCCACACCGTTTACCATCTTGCGGTGCTGCCTGACTCTAGCAGTGTTCCTGCATTGCATCCTGTGTCCTACAGTGATCCATCACCAGCTTCCAGCTTTCAGCATTGTTCCAGAATCGTTTCCAGCTTCCAGCGGTGTTCCAGTATCACTCCTAGCTCTCATTGCCTACCAACATTGCTGTCTGTGATCCGCAGTGACTTCATCACCGGCTTCCAGCTTCCAGCGTTGTTCCATTCTCGCTTCCAGCGGTGTTCCTGTGTCACTACCAGCTCCACACTGACTTTATCACCGGCTTCCAGCGTTGCTCCAGTCTCGCTTCCAGCTTCCAGCGGTGTTCCTGTGTCACTCCGAGCTCTCAGCGGTGTTCTGTATCACTTTCAGTATCACTCTCCATCTCCAGCGGTGTTCCAGCATCGATCTGTTCATCATCTACCACACAACATCGAACCACAGTTCACCATCGAAACTCACCATTGGACTCTATCTTCAGCGGTGAGTTCAATACACCTTCTGTCTGCTCCAGTTTCATCCGGCAACCCCGGCAATTCTTCCAAGTTCCCTTCAACCTCTGTGCACTTGTGCTAACCGAGCTTCCAGTGTGTCATCTGCTTGGCAGTACCAGCTAGTTCCCTGTTACAGTGGTTAGCTGTGGCCTACGGACTTTCCAACTCTGAGTCTTGCAAAGACTTTGTTACATCTTATCCTGCATTGCCACGGTATTCATTACCACTGCGCTCCCAGGAACTGTACTGCTATTGATCTGCACAAGTTACTGTTGAAAGTTATCTGATTTGCCAAGGTGTCTAAACTGTGTGTTCAATAAACAGACTTTGTTTTATATACTCCGTTGTTGTGGTCACGCCTTCGGGCAAATGGTGCTTAACCTCCTGCATGTCCAAGAACCCTATTCTACCTCCACGGTTCACATACATGCCAGCCCCTACGTCTGAGGCCTCCCCAGGTCAGCCTCAGCCCTCAGTTGTGACAGTAAGCACTGACCTAATGGATCCGGCTGGAGACCAGGCTCAAGCGACCAGCCCGGTGCAGCAACATGCAGCCCACTTGGAACACCAAGAGGCTGCACAGGGACAAGTGATCTGCTGTCTCCAGGACCTTTCCTCCCGGCTGGATGGGATTCAAGCAACCCTCTGTGGTTCAGGGGCATCCAGTGTTCTGACTGCAGCACCTGAGGTGGTAACCCCACCCACCATTCCCGTCTTTGCACCTCGTCTCCTTTTGCAGACACCAGCCAAGTTTGATAGTTTCCCTAAAGCCTGTCGGGGTTTCCTGAATCAGTGTGAGATACACTTTGAGTTACAGCCTGGCAGTTTTCCAACCGACCGCACCAAGGTTGACTACATCATCTCCCTTCTCAGTGGCTCCGCACTGGATTGGGCATCACCTCTATGGGAGAAATCTGATGCCCTGCTCTCCTCATATGCAGATTTCATGGCGACCTTCAGGTGCATCTTCGATGAACCAGGCCATGTGACATCTGCCTCCACTGATCTTCTCCAGCTACTTCAGGGAACACAGACAGTCGGTCAATATCTGGTACAATTCCAGATCCTAGCGTCTGAACTCTCCTAGAATGACGACGCTCTCTATGAAGCTTTCTGGCACGGGTTATCCGAACGGATCAAGAATGAGCTTGCTACCATGGACTTACCTCCTAAATTAGATAAGCTCATATCCCTCTGCACTAAAGTTGATCTCCGATTCCGCAAAAGGGCGGCTGAGCGAGGAAGGTCTACACTTCCTAAGACCTCTGCCGTTAATTCTCCTCATCAGCTATCTCCCCCGATGCAGATCAACCATTCTCGTCTGTCGCCTGCAGAGCGAAGATGTCTGTCCGAACACCTGTGTCTATATTGTGCTGTTCCATCCCATGTCATCAACGCTTGTCCGAAGCATCAGGGAAACTCCAAGTCCTAGCCAGTCAAGGAGAAGCCGGCTAAGAGTAATGAACTCCTCTCCATCTTCCTGTGATTGCAATCTTCCTGTATCACTTCAAGTGTCTCCGCGCTTCAGGAATCTCATCGCTCTTCTGGATTCTGGAGCGGCTGGGAACTTTGTGACTGCAGAATTTGTTAAACAGTGGTCCCTACCCACCGAGAGACTTCCGTCTTCTGTTTGCCTGACTGCTGTGGACGGCAGCAGAATCTCTGATGCAGTTATCCACTACAAGACCCTACATATCCATCTGAAGGTAAGAGCTCTTCACTCTGAGCTGATCTCCTTCCTGGTTATCTCCAAGGCTAAGCATCCTGTAGTTCTAGGCCTTCCATAGCTTTGTCTTCACAATCCGCAGATTGATTGGAAGACTACACATAACCTGGCATGGGGACCTTCCTGTTCTGAGAACTGTCTCCAGAAAGTTCTTCCAGCTCGAACTTCTACTTCTAAATCTCCAGATGTTCCGCCTCCACAGTATCAAGAGTTCAATGATGTCTTCAGCAAGTCCTCCGCAGATATTCTTCCTCCTCATTGGGAATGGGACTGTCCTATCAATCTCATTCCAGGGAAGACTCCTCCTCGGGGTTGCATCTATCCTTTGTCGCTTCCAGAGACCCACGCCATGGAGGAATATATTAAAGAGAACCTAGCCAAAGGTTTCATCTGGCCTTCCTCTTCTCCAGCTGGGGCAGGCTTCTTCTTTGTGAAAGAGAAAGACGGTGGCCTGCGACCATGTCTTGATTACTGTGGACTTAACAATATCACAGTAAAAAAACGGTATCCGTTGCCTCTTATCACCGAGTTGTTCGATTGTGTCAGTGGAGCCACCATCTTTTCCAAGTTGGACCTGAGGGGTGCATACAATCTCATCCGTATCCAAATGGGTGATGAGTGGAAGACTGTGTTTAACACCCGTGATGGACATAATGAGTACCTCGTCATGCCTTTCAGACTCAGCAATTCTCCAGTGGTATTTTAACATTTTGTGTACAAAATCTTCCGAGATATCCTCTACCGACATGTGGTGGTCTACCTCGATGATATTCTCATCTTCGCCAATGATCTGAAGGAACATTGTTACTGGGTCAAGGAAGTCCTGTCCAGTCTCCGTGCCAATCATCTCTATTGTAAGTTAGAAAAATGTGTCTTCGTGGTCAACTCAATTCCGTTTCTGGGTTACATCGTATCCGGTTCCGGATTAGAGATGGATCCAGAGAAACTCCAGGCTATCCGCGATTGGCCAATACCCACAACATTCAAAGGTGTTCAAAGATTTCTGGGGTTTGCCAATTATTACAGGAGGTTCATTCGGGGGTTCTCTACTATTGTGGCACCAATCACCGCTCTCACACGGAAAGGTGCCAATCCCTCTAAGTGGTCGGAAAAAGCTACCCAAGCCTTCCATCGTCTTAAGCAAAAATTTGTCTCCACTCCAGTACTGTAGCAGCCTGATACCAGCTTACCCTTCACCCTGGAGGTGGATGCCTCTTCAGTAGGGGTCAGCGCTGTTTTATCTCAAAGAGCCGATGATGGCCATTTACATCCCTGTGGCTTCTTCTCTCAGAAGTTCTCTCCTGCTAAATGCAACTACGCCATTGGTGACCAAGAACTTCTAGCCATCAAGCTCGCTCTCAAAGAATGGAGATATTTACTGGAGGGAGCTTCTCATACTATCACCATCCTGACAGACCACAAGAATCTCCTGTACCTGAAAGCCACCCAATGCCTCAATACTCGTCAAGCCAGGTGGGCACTCTTCTTCTCCAGGTTTGACTTTAAACTCTGGTTTTGTCCAGGGTCACAGAATCGCAAGGCTGATGCTCTTTTTCCCGCTCCAGGGAGCAAGAAAATGAGTCAGAATCCACTGGTAAGCATCCCATTATCGATCCAGTGGCATTCTCCGCAGTGGGAGTGGACTCTATGCCTCCTCCAGGGTAAAGTCTCATAAAACCGGTTCTCAGAAAGAAGCTCTTGCAATGGGCACATTCTTCTCGCTTCGCCTGACACGCGGTTATTCAGAAAACCTACAAATTTGTTTCCAGATCATACTGGTGGCTGACCCTAAAGAAGGACATCACAGAATTTATTGCATTCTATCCTTAGTGTGCCCAGCACAAGGTGCCACACCATTCGCCCGCTGGACAACTGGTGCCTTTGTCTATCCCTCACCGTCCATGGACCATTTATCAATGGACTTTAGTACCGATCTCCCTGAATGTAACAAGTATAATACCATCTGGGTGGTAGTTGACCGGTTCACCAAGATTGCTCATTTCGTTCCTCTCAACGATCTTCTGTCAGCTTCCAAGCTGGCTCAAGTCTTCATTCAAGTGATCTTCAGATTACATGGTCTTCCTGAAGAGATTATCTCTGATAGAGGTGTCCAGTTTGTAGCCAAATTCTGGCAAAGTCTGTGTTTGGCTCTCCAAGTCAAGTTAAAGTTCTCTACTGCTTATCACCCCCAAACCAATGGGCAAACTGAGAGGGTGAATAAGGACTTGGAGGCCTTCCTCCAAATTAATGTATCCTCTTCTCAAGACGACTGGGTTCATCTTATTCCGTGGGCTGAATTTTGTCACAACAACCAGTATCATTCTTCATCTTCTTCTACGCCATTCTTAGCCAACTTCGGGTTCCATTCAAAGGTCACTGAGTTTCAACCGCTTCCAGCCACATCAGTAACCTGTAGCTGATCTCACCCATCGTCAGTTTTCTCAAAACTGGAAGAATATCTGGGCAGCTCTCCTAAAAGCTACCTCGAGGTACAAAAAATTTGCAGACAAGAAGTGTAAGGCAATTCCTGCCCTCAAGCCAGGGGATCGTGTTTGGCTGTATACCAAAAATCTGAGACTAAAGGTTCCAAGTATGAAGTTTGCTCCTCATTGTATTAGGCTTTTCCAAATTGAACAACTCGTCAATCCTGTCGCCTATAAGCTCAACTTGCCTCCATCCCTGAATATCCCTAGGATACTTCACATCTCTATCCTCAAGCCGGTGGTCCTGAATCGATTCCACACTGCGCTCCCCACTGCACCCAAGGTGTCCAGATCAATGTGGTGTTGAGTATGAGGTCGCCAAGATTCTGGACTCTCACTTTCGGTATGGTCACCTCCAATACCTGATCGATTGGAAGGGCTACGGGCCTGAAGAACACTCCTGGATGAATGCATCGGATGTCCATGCTCCCAAGTTGGTCCAGGCTTCCACGCCAAACTTCCTCGTAAGACTCAGAGGTGTCCTGGGCTACCCCTAAGGGGGGGGGGGGTGTTGTCACGATCCGGGTAATTAGTCACCACTTCTTACCTTCCAAGCCTGGATTCCACCTGCAGTGTCTGCATGCAACGTGCTGTACAACATTGCCTCAGTCTCCCCTCCGTGATCCCGGCACCGCTGTCATGGCAACTATACAGTTAATCCCTTCTGTTATAGTGAATGATGTCTCCTGTCCCCCACGGCCTCCGCCGCTATCACCACAGATTTCCTCTTACTAAAGTTCAAACAGACTTTCCCTCCAGATTCAAACATGGGCGCAGCCATGTTTGATTTCATCACATGTCACTTTCCAGCCTATCCGCTGTGCTCTGGACTCTGCCTGATTGCTCAGCCAAATACCTGCTTCCCAGCTGGTATAAATATCCTGCATCTAGGCTGCCTAATCGTCAGTGCTTTGATTGTCTATCCTAGTGATACATGTCTTTCCTGTCTGTGGATGTTCTAGCTTGTGCTTCCAGGTATTCCAGCTCCTGTGACCTTGCTCCACTTAAAGAAACCCCGCACCGTTTACCATCTTGCGGTGCTGCCTGACTCCAGCAGTGTTCCTGCATTGCATCCTGTGTCCTGCAGTGATCAATCACCGGCTTCCAGCTTTCAGCGTTGTTCCAGAATCGCTTCCAGCTTCCAGTGGTGTTCCAGTATTGCTCCTAGCTCTCATTGCCTACCAACTTTGCTCTCTGTGATCCACAGTGACTTCATCACCGGCTTCCAGTTTCCAGCATTGTTCCAGTTTCACTTCCAGCTTCCAGCGGTGTTCCTGTGACACTCCGAGCTCTCAGCGGTGTTCTGTATCACTTTCAGTATCACTCTCCATCTCCAGCGGTGTTCCAGCATCGATCTGTTCATCATCTACCACACAACATCGAACCACAGTTCACCACTGATACTCACCATTAGACTCTATCTTCAGCGGTGAGTTCAATAAACCTGTCTGCACCAGTTCCATTCGGCAACCCCGGCAATTCTTCCAAGTTCCCTTCAACCTCTGTGCTCTTGTACCAACTCAGCTTCCAGTGTGTCATCTGCTGGGCAGTACCAGCTAGTTCCCTGTTACAGCGTTTAGCTGTGGCTTACAGACTTTCCAACTCCGAGTCTTGCAAGGACTTTGTTACATCTTATCCTGCATTGCCACAGTATTCATTACCACTGCGCTCCCAGGAACTCTACTGCTATTTATCTGCACAAGTTACTGTTGAAAGTTATCTGATTTGCCAAGGTGTCTAAACTGTGTGTTCAATAAACAGACTTTGTTTTATATACTCCCTTGTTGTGGTCACGCCTTCAGGCAAGCGGTGCTTAACCTCCTGCATGTCCAAGAACCCTATTCTACCTCCACGGTTCACATACACACCAGCACCTACATCTGAGGCCTCCCCAGGTTTGCCTCAGCCCTCAGTTGTGACAATATTCTTATCATTCATATCAAATTTCTGCTCCAGTTGAGTCTAATGTTCAAGGCAGTGGTTCTCAAACTTTTTTGAATCACAGTGCCCTAGAGTATCAGAATTTTTTTCAAGGCACCCCTAGGCCAAAAGTTTCTTATACCCCTTTCATATCGCAAATGCTGGGTTCCACCTGGTATTTGGAAATGGGTCCTTCCCAGGTGGGACCCAGCATTTGACCCTAACAACTGGCTCCCAGACCTGGCAATATGAGCTCATCTCCGCGCCGCATCTCCCTATGTAGAGGACGGGTCCTGGGTTGCATGGACCCGGCAACCAATTCACACTGCCACTGACTCAGTATTCAACACGGGAATAATACTGCTTTACTCCTGAGTTGAATTACAGGGTCAGGGGACCCAGGAATTCGCCATGGGCCCTTTCACACCACAGAGTGACCTGTGTCGACCCGGAAATATACCGTGACGATAACAGGTTATTTATGCGGTGTGAAAGGGGTACTACTGAAAAATTTAGAAATAAATATTAAATGAGGTAAAGTGTGTTTATACAGTATGTCCTTAGTTTCAGTTATGTGGTGGTGGACAAGATTTGCTTCTGTTATTTAATGATTGGCTGCCACCAGCTTTGGTTTTGCCTATTACATTGACCATAAATAATTTGAATTGGTTCTGGACCCAGAGGCAGAACTCTGGGAGGCAATGGAGTCATCTGCCGCCAGGCTCCTGCTCTGAAGGGGGGCACCTCTCCTCCCATTCTGTGACACCATTGAATTAAGTTAATTGATAGCTGCTGCTATCATTTCAGTGGCCAACTTCCTCACTGGTCCCTGCACCTTACAAATCACAGCCTTTTTATTATACAGTAGATATACATTTTACAAGTGTCATACCCAGGATTAGAAACCACAACCTATTACACTGGAAGCAGACACCTTACTGATGAAGCTGTTTGCTCCTGTATAGGAAATATGAGAATTCTAACTATATGAAGATACTTCTCTGACAATTACACGTAACTTCATATAGTTAGAATTCTCATGCTTCCTCTACAGGAGCAAATAACTTCATCAGTAAAGTGTCTGCTGTTAGTGTAACAGGTCATGGGTTCTAATCCTGGGTATGACTGCTAAGAAAAGTGTGATTTAAAATAAAAGACAATTAAATGTATAAATACAGTATATACATTTTTTTTTAGAACACTCCACATACATACATACATACATACATACATACATACACACACATATATATATGTAAATATATATATATATATGCAGACAATTATGATATAGCGCTGATTATTAGCAAGGTGATTATAATATGTATGTGTATAAAATACACTTAGCGTGTGTCCATATATTTGAATCACTGCAGCTTTTCTTGAATGCTGCACATAGGCACTAGATCCTTCTTGTATTATTTGGACCGCAGCTCCCCTTTCAACAGTCCGAACTCCTCCGGAGAAAAAGATATCTGTCAATAGAGCATATATAGGGGGCGCTCCATAGTGCATAAAAGTTTTTAATTTAAAAGTATATACACACAAAGAATGTTAAAATCCTATTGATAATATTCGTACCAGAAGGCAACCAGTGTGGGCTGGTTACCACGTGATTCAAAACAGTAGATCGATAGGCAGCAGGAACAAGTGTCAGGCAATCGTACCGGATACCTCCACCCGTCGGCGGCTGGTTTCCCCAGACTTCTCGGGCAGGAATCACTCACGTCCCTCGACTCCTCGCTCAGCAGTACCAACGATCGTTTACGTCACCAGACTCCGCCCCAACGCGTTTCGTCATAGACTTCGTCAGAGGTCTATGACGAAACGCGTTGGGGCGGAGTCTGGTGACGTAAACGATCGTTGGTACTGCTGAGCGAGGAGTCGAGGGACGTGAGTGATTCCTGCCCGAGAAGTCTGGGGAAACCAGCCGCCGACGGGTGGAGGTATCCGGTACGATTGCCTGACACTTGTTCCTGCTGCCTATCGATCTACTGTTTTGAATCACGTGGTAACCAGCCCACACTGGTTGCCTTCTGGTACGAATATTATCAATAGGATTTTAACATTCTTTGTGTGTATATACTTTTAAATTAAAAACTTTTATGCACTATGGAGCGCCCCCTATATATGCTCTATTGACAGATATATATATATATATATATATATATACACACACACACACACACGCACACATACATACATATATTTATCTTAATATAGGAAATAGGGGGGGCACCAATATTTATCTTGCCTCCGGGCAATTGTGACGAACTTACGCCACTGTCTGGACCATCAATCCAAGTCACCCCTGCAAGTGTTCTGAGGCACCCCAGGGTGCCACGGCACACAGTTTGAGAACTACTGATGTCTGACAGAAGGTCCAGAACAATCATGTTGATATTAATAATGTTGACATTAGAATGTTGACATGATTCAAATTGTCTTCAGTTAGGGTTAGGCACCGCTGGAAGGGTTAGGAATACTTGGTGGGGGGAGGAGGTTATGGTTAGGCACCAGGGGGAGGGTTAGTTTCCGGACTGGATTAAGAAGGGGGGGGGGGACGCGTGACAGGGGTTGCAGCCCCAGGAGCCTCCACACGCCAAGGCTTCCCCCACAGGGTCAGTGTGACCCTGCAATTGGCGGGAACAGTTGCCCAGAGGCATCTGTTCACAGATGTGGGCTGTCGTGGCTGTTCTGCATGCCCAGTCAGCACTGCAGTACATTAAGCACACTGTGTCTACCGACTCGAATCCTCTCATCAGCATCACGAGACACATCATGTCCATGACTGTGATGCTAGGACTGGGGAGCCGATCTGAGCTGTGTGCAGTGGGGCACAGAGCTTTAAGCATTCAGGAGGAGCCGACCATGGGAGGTGAGTACTCAGGGGCACTGGGTGGGTCATTGTTTACTATACAGTTTGGGCACTGTGGGGCATATTTACAAGTTGGGTTCACTGAGTGGCATATAGGGGGAAACAATGGGGCATATTGAAGGGGGCACCATGTGGCATATTGGGGGCACTGTGGGGCTTATTGAGGGGGGCACCATGTGGCATATAGAGGAGCACTGTGGGACAAAATGGGGGGACACTGTGGGGGCAGGCAATCAAAGTTATTGGTGGGGGCCCCACAACTTATTTGCTCGAGTCCCCATAAGCTTTATACCGGCCCTGGTTAGTGTTATGTATTAGGATTAAGAAAAGTGGGGAAAAAACTCACCGGAAAATTCTCCTGCGACCCCACTACAAGAACTAATGCTCATGCAGAGACCTGGAAGGAGACACTGGAGCTGCTGCAGCTGTCGGAAGAAGGAAAGTCAACACTAGACCACCAGGACCATTTGTCGAGAGTTCATCATGTCGACATATCATCTATGTAGACATGATGAATGTCAATGCTGCATGTCGACATGAAGAATGAGGACTTGAAAACTGTCGACCTGGGGCAAATGTACTAACCTTACACTTACTGTATGTCTGTGTGAACTGACATCATGAATGGCTGCAGGATGTATTAGAGCTGAGATGTATTAAAAAGAGAGTTGCAGGAGAAGGGGTGCGATTACTCACCTATTCTGCTCCCTGTCTGTATCTCATCACCCTAGTTCTGGTGTGATACGGAAATGGTACCAGCAGGCACACTGCAAATGCACAATGCCACAAAGCTACAACATATCATTTTGGAGTCTGGTCTGGTGGCACATGTGTGAGGAATCTCAAGAGTCAGTAACGGGACAGGTAAGTAACACAGAGCACCATCCTCAGGTGCCACTATGTGCTGCAGGGCAAGCGACAAAAAGTTTAGCTTTTCATTACTGTGGAAGTGCCAGCCACATGTCACCAACATAGCTATCTATAGGGGGGTTCGGGTATGAATGGTCGACCATGTTATGGTTGACAGTCATTAGGTCGACCACTATTGGTCGACATTGGTGTGGTCGACATGGACAAAATTTCAACACATGAAAATGGTCGACACATGGAAAGGTTGACGTGAGTTTTTTTACTTTTTTGGTGTCGTCTTTTGCGTAAAGTGACGGGGAACCCCAATTAGTGCACCGCGTCCCCTCGCATGGCTTGCTTCGCTCGCCATGCTTCGGGCTAGGACTTCGCTGCGCTCGGCACAGTTTACCGTTCCCAATCGTAATCCACGTGGCTCGTAAAGTATGGAAAAGTTCCCCAAAATAATTTTTTTTTTAAACTCATGTCGACTTTTTCATGTGTCGACCTTTCATGTGTCGACCATGTGCCCATATCGACCATGTCAGTGTCGACCAATAGTGGTCAACCTAATGACTGTCGACCATAACATGGTCGACCATCCAAACGGATACCCTATAGGGGCTCGGTTATATACATAAACTGGAGGCGCCACAGGAGAAATCTCTGATTTCCCCAATTAGCTTTTTGATACATTTTAGAGTAGAGAAAATAACCTTCTTTTATTTATCTTACGGCGAAAATGCAGAAAAAGGGTTATCATGGATTGATACATGTATACGGAATTTCTTTACCAAACAAACACTATGATCAATTTTCTAGGTAGACAGATGATTTACAGTCTTGTGCCAGTGGAGGGTAGGCCCCACGCAAACAGAGAAGCATGCAGACTCCATACAGATGGTGCCCTGATGATATGGAGCTGATGGCTTAATTTTTTGCAAGGCAACAATATTAACTATTGAGTCATCCTAAAACTAATATCAAATTTGTATTAATATATTGTTATTTATAGTACAACTACGACTGACTACTCCTACTATTATTATTATTATTATTATTATTATTATCCTTTATTTATATATGGCGCCACAAGGGATCCGCAGCAGAGTACATAAACAAATCAAAACAGGAAAACAGTGATTTACAGTCTACTACATGTCACCCTATAATTAAAATCGTACTCATTTAGAAAAAGGCACATTCATAACACACACCTTTGGGGAAAAAATGTACAAGGACATATAAAAACGACTATTACATTGATACAAACTAAGTGAAGTACAGTATGGCACATCTAAATCCCCATGCTGTACAGCAGCTCACTACCAGACCGAGATTCGAATGTGTTAATAAATCCCAATGAGAGCGGAGCAGGCGTGGCAGGAGCCTGTAGCTGCAGCAGGGGGAAGTCTCCTATATAACTAGTGATCGGGATCAGAGTGCACAATCCGAGCAACTGTCTGTGTGTGAGAGAGGCTTACCCGGAGATTACAGGAGAGGCAGCAGAGTGATTCACTGATTACCAGTAGTGTACAGGAAAACCCAATGCACGGATTAGCTCAAATATGCTGGGGCTCTACAACAGCTAAAGGGATATTATACAAGCTACCTGAGCTGGATTGCTGCATCCTTTCCTTATGAAGAAGACAAAAGTAAGTAGCTGGAAATGACTTTGACAGAAACACAGATCTGTCAGAGCCAGGTCGTGCATGGAACGATCTCTGCGCCACAATCAATCAGTGGAGCATTCTGCTGGGATATATGGATTGGCGTATTTGCGCCCGCTATCTTTCATATGTGCAGGTTGTTGTCCCGCAAGTATGTCATTCCTTATTAGGAGAAAGCATGGTGCAGAATATGTCCTGCAACAAGCCTAGAGGTCGAGGGTTAAAGTAAACTACAGTAAAATGCGCTTTACAACCTGCTTGGCAGAGCAGCCAGTGCTTGCAGAGATTGCTGCACCTGAAGTTACAGTAGGGGTCCATCCAACACCAGGCTGGCTGGTCTGGCACGCAGACTGTGTGGTGCTCAGGACTCCTGGCACAGTGCAGGGTCTGGCTGGATGTGTCAGCAAGGAAATAAGCGCAGTAGACTCGATCCTATTCTTTTCCAAGGAAGAACGGTCTTGTTGCTATTTGCATTGTGGTATTGTTCTTTTGAGATTTATTTGGCTCTTATCCGGCTGAAAATTGTTCTTGCAACACAGGCTTTAAATTCTAAATCCTTCATTGTGAAAGATCTGGAAAGGCAATAGTTCTGTATGGTCTGCAAATATTTGGAGAGTTTGCAGCGCACACTGGCTGTTCCCATCCACTGAATGTGCGCTGTGCTCTGCAGCCTCCAGCGCAAAATGCACATATTTCTAGGGTTATTAAGACGTACGTTGTCAGCAATATGCCTTGTGGCTTCTTCTGGATTTTTTTAATCACTATGACAGTAGTCTTCGGGCACGTTACAGTTGTGACATTTCACACCTAGAGCTAAATAAATGTTAACTTCCAGGGTGTTCCTTCCTGCACTATGTAAACCAGTGATTTATGTAAGTATACAACTGCATTATGTAAATGAGAACATTGCATTTGTTATAAAAGCATTAGTGGGCTGGCAGTAGCAGTGTGGTTGTGCAATTGGCAGTGCGTCCGGGCTGGGATCGAAAACATCTTAGCGGTCTATTTACTAAGCCTCTGATGGAGATAAAGTGGACGGAGATAAAGTACCAGGCAATCAACTCCTAACTGTCATGTTACAGGCTAGGTTTGAAAAATGACAGTTAGGAGCTGATTGGCTGGTACTTTATCTCCTACCACTATACTGCCATTCAAGACTTAGTAATAATTAGACCCCTCGTCTCTTGTCAGATTAGAACCCAATAATGTTTTTTATGTTTCTGTGTATTGTACTCTGGCAGCACTTTGTAACCGTAATTCTTTTCTAGAAGTTGTCAGTAAATATATGAGATCTATTTTAATTACTTACAGAACTTTTTCCCCCCACAATAGAATACCAATAATCAAAATTTTCTAAAATGAATTGTTATTAATGATTAATGCTTGTTTTATAAACACATTGGAAAGACACATAACATATACAGTATTAAGGAACGTAGGTGTTCACACAGTTATGTTTAGCAGTATTCCTAGGTTTATATTGTTGCATAGTGCCCAGAGATTGCATAGGCATTGATTCATTGTCTGGCTGGTGCTTACTGTCATTCTGTCAATATTTAGTGACAGTGCTGTCTGATGTCTGCATGCACTCTGATTTGAACTATCATAAAGCCACTCCTGTAGAGAGAAAAAATGAAGGCGTAGGTATTTTATTAAGTAAGCAACCAGATACTAGTAAAGATGTATGGTATGCTGGAGTACAAGCTATATACTGCATGTATCTATATTTGCTAGTTGATAAAATTTACTGTACAGTAGTGTTAGTAAATCTTATCTGCTCTTCATATCTGTCATTTACTGTGATTCCAAATTCAGCAGTGAGTTGCATACGCTCAAGCTTAATAGACCTTGCCAGCAATTAGTTACATGATTTTATAAGGCTTGTACAAGCGTCAGAGTGAAATTACTTTGAAGTCGGGCAGGACTAAAGGTTGCAAGTACATTTGAAACTCAGCAACTTTGCCAGGGTTACCATCAAAGCTGGAATGTGCCAGAGGTGAGAGGTACAATTTACCTCCGGTCTGTAATGACTAAAACTATCTTCTGTCCCACATCTGGTGAGTGACCTTATGTGCACAATAACTTAAAATGGTCAACCAGCTTGGGTAAGGCCACAGACATTATCAATTGCCAAATCCTTAAGTTTCATTAATACTCCTGAAGAAGATTAATTAAGTGCATTGGAAAATTGCCACTAATTCCACTTATTCGTAGAGCAGGTTAGTCGTGCTCAGGATTGTCATCCTTCTAGAGAACTACAAATTCCAGAATGCTGTGCCAGACATCTATGCAACTATTATTCTCCCAGTGTCCAGAGCAGACATTTTTTTCTGGAACTGTAGAATTGTCCTCCAGTTCTGAAGCAGCTTACGTAACATTTCCTGCTAACTATTTTTATATTGGAGATGATCAACATCTGTGTATTCTTTACTGCTGCACCAGGGTGTGGTATTAACCAGAAAAATAGATTGCTCTTAACATAATTTTAAAGCTAACAAATAAATATTTTTGGTTGGTTTTTTAATTGTGCTCGTTTGATCCATCTGTCTGTCTGTCTGGGTGTATGTGTTCAATAAATAGGCCCCTCCCATTTTATCGACATCACTTTCTATAGTGCTTCTGAAAGGAATATGTAACAGCATCAGAAAAGGCAAAGCACAATTAAGTATGAGGGGCAGCTCATCATATATTTAACTTGTTTTTACTTGTTAAACAACTTGGAAATCAGCTCAGTTCAATAATTGTGTAATAAGCACATGTTGTATTTCACGTAGTGTATTGGATATTGTACAGGTAGCCACCATTTGTCAGGTACAGTTACCAAAATAGAGATAGTTTACCCACTGTAAACTGTGAGCACTTCATCTCTCAGAAGACCAAGACATTTTTCCACCAGCACGGTTTTGGCGTTCTTGCAACCATCAAGCTTAAACTCACAAATGTGACCTGTGCTATGCATAGATGCTTGGAGTGCATACATTCTGCATGTAAAATGTTTAGTCTTACTGTCAGTCTTTAACACAGTTTCTTGTATATCATGTTCAAGCTTAGAATAAGATTAGTATATGCTAAGCAAAATCCCTAAACCTGTGGGATAACCCAAAGATACAATTCTTTTGTAGAGGTTTATACTTGTAGCTACTACAGTTCTTTAGATAGCTGTGGCTCATATAGCTACCAGCCTCTGTTTTTGAGATCATTGACTATCAGATGCACAATACGTTCTGGTAGGAAACAACTCTGTTGAGGTACCAGATCAATGGCACACTGACACTTAGGGTCCCAGAGCAATAGTACACTGACATTTAGGGTCCCAGAGCAATAGTACACTGACATTTAGGGTCCCAGATAGGTTCAGTATGATTTATCCGCAGCTGGGATGCACGCTGACACTTAGGGTCCCAGAGCAGTGGCACACTGGGGGAGATGTACTAAGCCTTGGAAAGTTATAAAGTGGAGAGAGATAAATTACCAGCTAATCAGCATCTAACTGCCATGTTACAGGCTGTGTTTGAAAAATGTCAGGAGCTGTTTGGCTGGTACTTTATCTCTCCAAGACTCAGTACATCAGCCCCACTGACACTTAGGTTCCAGAGCAATGACACACTGACACTTAGGTTCCAGAGCAATGGCACACTGACACTTAGGTTCCAGAGCAATGGCACACTGACACTTAGGTTCCAGAGCAATGGCACACTGACACTTAGGTTCAAGAGCAATGGCACACTAACACTTAGTTTCCAGAGCAATTGCACACTGACACTTAGGGTCCCAGAGCAATGGCATACTGACACTTGGAGTCCCAGATCAATGGCACACTGACACTTAGGTTCCAGAGCAATGGCACACTGACACTAAGGTTCCAGAGCAACGGCACACTGACACTAAGGTTCCAGAGCAATGGCACACTGACATTTAGGGTCTCAGAGCAATGGCACACTGACATTTAGGGTCCCAGATAGGTTCAGTATGATTTACCCGCAGCTGGGATACATGCTGACACTTAGGGTCCCAGAGCAGTGGCACACTGACACTTAGGTACCAGAGCAATGGCACACTGACACTTAGGTTCAAGAGCAATGGCACACTAACACTTAGTTTCCAGAGCAATTGCACACTGACACTTAGGGTCCCAGAGCAATGGCACACTGACACTTAGGTTCCAGAGCAATGGCACACTGACACTTAGGTTCCAGAGCAATGGCACACTGACACTTAGGTTCCAGAGCAATGGCACACTGACACTTAGGTTCAAGAGCAATGGCACACTAACACTTAGTTTCCAGAGCAATTGCACACTGACACTTAGGGTCCCAGAGCAATGGCATACTGACACTTGGAGTCCCAGATCAATGGCACACTGACACTTAGGTTCCAGAGCAATGGCACACTGACACTAAGGTTCCAGAACAATGGCACACTGACACTAAGGTTCCAGAGCAATGGCACACTGACATTTAGGGTCACAGAGCAATGGCACACTGACATTTAGGGTCCCAGAACAATGGCATACTGGGGGTGATGTCCTAAGGCTTGGAGAGCGATGAAGTAGTGAGAGATGAAGTACCAGCTAACCAGCGTTTAACTGTAATTTTGCAATTTGCGTTTGAAAAAATGACAGGAGCTGATTGGATTGTACTTTTTTCTCTTTCCACTGTATCACTTTCCAAGGCTTAGAACATCTGCCCCACTGCACTTAGGGTCCAAGATCAATGACACACTGACACTTAGGGTCCCAGAGTAATGGCACAGCGACACTTAGGGGTGAATTCAATTATCTGGTAATTTACCATGGGCTAATTGATCCCCCGTGGCTATCCAATTAGCCCAGAAGTCAGCCTAGCCACAGCTATTATCAGGAATTTTTTGGGGGACCTCAGCAGGCCCTGAAACCCCCCCCCCCCCCAATAATTAGCCTTTTTTTGGGAAGTTGGCGACAAAAACATATATGCCTGTGAACTTATCATAGACTTTTTGTGGTTTTTGCCGAAGACACATAATAATGACTTACCCCAGCCCCCCCTTCCCCCCCAGAAAAAAAGAAACCGGCAAAAAAAGTTCTGCTACTATCGAGGCTATATGAATTCCTCTCCCAGGGTCTCAGAGCAATGGCACACTTACTCTCAATGATTAGTCTACACAGTTGTCAACCACATTTGTTTTACAATTTGATGTTTTACGATTTTGTCTTTTATTTGACAGGGGCATATTTTTGTTTGAGTGCAACATGATTCACTGATAGTTCTATGCAATGAAAGATATAATTGTGACTCATGCTACCTTATCAAACAAGAAGGGGCTGTGTCTATAACAACTATTTTTATTGCTGAGCAGTCAGATGAAATAATCACTGAAAAGAGGTCATTCTCATTTAACAAACTGCAGTCCGGGAAACATTTGTGAAAACGCCGCCTGTTGTGCAGGAACATATGAGTCTGGTAGTAGTTATTCAACCTGTGCAAGTGCTACAGTACAGAAAAGTAGCGCTCACCTGCTTGAAAACAAACTAATAGTAAGAGTTGGCCATGTGATTACAACTAAAGTAGATACAGGTTGAGTATCCCTTATCCAAAATGCTTGGGACCAGAGGTATTTTGGATATCGGATTTTTCCGTATTTTGGAATAAGTGCATAACGTAGTGAGATAGCATGGTGATGGGACCTAAATATAAGCACAAAATGCATTTGTGTTACATATACACCTTATACACACAGCTTGAAGGTCATTTTAGCCAATATTTTTTATAACTTTGTGCATTAAATAAAGTGTGTCTACATTCACACAATTCATTTATGTTTCATATACACCTTATACACCCAGCCTGAAGGTCATTTAATACAATATTTTTAATAATTTTGTGTATTAAACAAAGTTACTATACATTGAGCCATCAAAAAACAAAGGTTTCACTATCTCACTCTCACTCAAAAAAGTCCGTATTTCGGAATATTCCGTATTTCGGAATATTTGGATATGGGATACTCAACCTGTAATTACCTTAAAATGATCGCTGACAACATTCACCCCTACCTACTTCGGAATTTACCAGTGTGTTTGATTCTATCCTGTGTTCACTATTTGATTTCTGTAGACAAATACCAGTTAATAATATGCAAAATATTGCGCCAATTGTTATACCGTTTGTGGTGGGAGTACTGTAGAATTTGCTGTGATTATTTATGATACAGGTTTTAGCTATTTGGACAAAGGGGTGAGACTTTAAGGTTGGTTTTGTTCCAAAACTTACAAAGGGTTTAGAAGTCCCCATTTACCAGCAGTACACTGGTAAAACACGTTTTTCATTCCGAGTTATTTGTTGAATTCAAATGAAAATTAGGCCTGTTCTTGGCTGCCAAGTTAATTGCTGCCCCTGGTTTCCTCCAGGCCTATGTTTTCATACACCCTGTCTACCTGGAATGAAGACATTCAACTCATCTGCATAAATTCTTGTCAACTCTTAAATGGGAAAGTATGACATTAGTTAGTCAACAGCATACTCTTCTTATTGTGCATCTCTCCTTCATTTAGTTTTCCCAATTGTAGCCTAGATTTATTTATCTGTGCTAGAGAAGAGGTGAACAGTATTTTGTAGATTAGTTTTGGAAATTTTGCTCATATTTATTCTGTGATTCATCAACATTGCTGAGGGTAAGATTGCTGTATTATTCTTTGTAATGTTAGCATGGACAATGGAAGAACGTAGATCATTTATAGGTGAAATATAAAACTCATTTGTGAATATAGCTCTTTTAACCCACATTTGTTGCTCAAACAATAAAAGTAAGGGGCATGGTCAAAGGAAGTACTGATGCTTAACCCAGAGGAAAGGTATCAGATATCTACACCTGAAGTCCCAGTGTCTTAGGCTTCCTAGAAAAACCTCAACACATACAAGTCTACATTTGTTGTTGCCATCTATGTATAGAGAGCTATCATTAGTCAGGAAGGTCACTAAGCAGAGACCATTATTACTTCATCCTAATACTATATATAATGTATCTTAGAGTTTAGAATGTAGACTAACCAAATAAATATAGGGCACATATATCATAAACAGCATGTTATCCATAAAAAAATACATAAGAAAAGTCAGACAAAGCCAAAAGGTAAATGCAATGCAAAGAAAGTTAGTGTCATGGATAATGTGCGAGAATGACAAGTTTTTAGTATAACTGGGGTAAGTCAGGAAAAGGAAACAGTGTTGCAGACTGCCAAAGAATGGAGTGGGGTCAAGTAGTATACCAAAGGGATTTCATAGAGTGGGAAAGAATCTAATCATGTGAAGGGTGATCTACAGTTGTGTTGCTAAGTGTGCTAAGGGGATCAAGTGTTGATGCATAAAGCAGCAAACAGAATGGAGAAGTGGACCAGTGGAGCGGTTGTCTATAGCAACCAACCAGTTTTGAGATAGCATTTACAAAGCAAATTCTATAAAATGATAGGCAGAAGCTGATTGGTTACTATGGTCAACTTCTCCACTGATCCGTTTGTCCACTGTTTTCACTGCTTGATACATCAGCCCCAAAGCTTTGTTGAAATAATTGGAAAAATGTATGATGATGCTACTCATGCTTTCCTTAGAGTGAGGGTGCCTAATTCTGTTAAGTATTGCCTGCATTGTGAGAGGGATTGACTGTTTCCATTCAGCCGCATGCTAGCAGGTGGCAGCAGAGAAAATATACATTATCAGTTTGTTTTTGTGACAGTAACATGACAGATCACCTATAGGTTAAGATTTAGATTTTTTAGGATATTTATGGTGCAAGAAATTGAAATTTCCATTTGTTGTGATGAGAGTTGTGCAGAATTTTTGTTCTGTTGTAACAATCTACTAGTCTTTACGCTATGCTGTTTTAGCAGGGTGCCACGGTCTACACAATTTTTAAACAGCAAAATGTGCCCTGCCCTTTTACAAGCACCCTGATAAAATAGGCTGCCTGTTGCCGATCTGCCACAGCGTGAATAGATGACGTGTGCATGTGCATGGCATCTATTCACATTAATGGGAGAGCTTGGGGGAATACCAGCATGCCCCGAAGATGGGACACCGCGGCTGGGCATATCCCCAAGATGTGACACCAAGGGGACTGCCCCACCCCCAATAGTGATGTCGGCAGGACCGTGCCCCCCTCCTCGACCGGCCACGCCTCCTCTTCAGCACTTGCGCTGATACTATGCCCACACCAAAGCACCCTGTCCTGCCCGCATCCTGTCGGGAACCCTAAATCTACCATTATTGCAATATAAGTATAATTTCTATATGTTTTATATTTGATAAATAGTAATGCAATGCATATTGATCCTTTGATGTGATTGTGAAATATTTCATTTATAATGGGCCCTACACACTAGGCGATAATACTGAAAGATATGAACGATCTCATTCATTAATGAACAAGATACCATTCATATCTTTCAGTGTCCCGCGCTCGTTCATCACTGGTGCCCCGTCGCTTGTGCATGCAGGTCAATATGGACGAGATCGTCCATATTTGCCTGCACTGCTATCGAGCCGGGTGACAGGGGGAGTCTAGAAACTTCACTCCCTCCGTCACTGCCCCCCTTTTCGCTGCCGGGTTGCCCGTCGGCTGTATCTGCCGCCAGGCAGCTCGGTGGCTTAATGCGCAATGTTTAGGGCCCATAAGAATACATTATTTTATTCTGAGCTCCATTGAACATTGGTCATTTTTGTTCAAATAAATTAGTACCTATTACATTCTACAGAGACTAGGGCCAGCGAACATCTTTTATGGCTAATAAATATATAACAAACTCCTGAAATTAGCCATTAACTTTATAGCTCTGTCCAGTGCTAATGGCCTACATAAGTTACACCTCCTTATTTGTTTCTGTCAACTAAACACAGAGTGGCTAATTTATGAAATGCCTTGGGTGTGCACCTCAAATCGCTTTGGTTTTGCATCAATGCTCCACCACAGGCCATTCCATATGCACAATTACTGGGCTCTTGGGAAGACACCTCAATAAATCAGCAATGCAAGAGGTGCATTGTTCCGAAAGGTAAACATCACATAATAGTCCAGCCTTCTACTGTTATAGACCCCTCCCTTTCATTAAATAAAACTTTTACGTTTTTCTCCTAAAATACTTCTGTCTTATTCACTGTATGTACTAAATGAATCATGAGTTATGGGACTTGGCAATATATTATATGTGGCATTATTTTATGTGAAACTTTACATTTTTTTTCACATTATCCAAAGCTATAATTTCCAGAGACAATCCAATAATTGAATGAATTGTTGTATAAAATGTTTGTTCGCAGAAATGTTTTTTTTTCAGTACTGACCAACCTTACAAAAAAAATCTCATATTATGTATTTTAGCAATTAAGTCTTATTAATTAGGCTTTATAACGTAATATTTTTTTAAGATTATTTAAATGCAAAAATTAAACTCAATCAAATGTATTAAACTTTCTTTCTGTAACTGTCATCCGTTGCTTTTTGGCTACTGTATACCTTTATATTGTCGGGCATGGTGTTTTACCTTTACTTTCCTGAGATGGAATGCAAAGTAATATAATACCCTTTTCACACTGCCAAAAATAACCCAGGTGAATGCGCGGCAACCCGGGTTTCTGTGCAGTGTGAAGGGGCCGGGGGAAATAACCTGGGTCCATCAATCCAGTACTTCTACCTGCTATTAAAGCAGGATTTAACATGGGTACGACCTGGGCTAAAGTGCAGTGTGAACGGGTGGCAGGGTCGATGTGGCCCGCTACCTGTTCACTGTATGGGAGCAGGCAGCACTTGGAGATCGTCTGACCTCCAAGCACCACATACGCACGTGATGCGGTGACATCATCGACACAGCAATATACTGTGTCCGGGCCGCCAGTCTGAAAGGGTCTCAAGTGGGTCGCACCCAGGAAGGACACAAGTCCCAAGTGCGACCCGCTAAAAGCGATGTGAAAGCTGTATAATTTTATCCAGTAGAGAGATCACAGCAGAAATGTCTTATGACCCAATGCAATGAGAATAAAAAAATAAAAAATAGCTGCATTATATATAATAAAGGGCTAAATGGCACAGAAGTAAACCTGAATGAGAAAGCACTGCATTTTGTAAAATTAAAACCCTTTAAGAAAATCCTTTAAGGATGCTACTACCAACATATGGGCAACCACTTCCTATATATACATATTTACATTTTTTTATTTTTTTTTACAAATGCAACTGAATATTTTAAGTGGCTGTTATTATTTTTTAAAACCTAATTGCTTAAACTTCATTCAGTAATAAACTATTGCTTGCCTCCTACACTTAGCTTTGCCAGTGTTATCTGTTGAATGGTCATAGCAGCTTTGCTCTGTAACAAAATTACTTTGGTTGTATATTTTATACTATAAAATATACAACCAAAGTAATTTTGTTTATAGTTACTTGTTTGTGTCACTGCTATTACACAGTTGCTACCGTGCTTTGGGGAATCATGTTTGTCTATACCCAACTTAAAAGTTAAGTTTGTATCAATTATTGTATCAATTCAAGGATAAGCAATTGTATTCTTTTGAAAGATAAATTGGCAGCTGGTCTGCTCTGACTCCCACTCACAGATTTCAGCTGGTAGAAAGCAAATCGTTTTGCCTACAATAATTCTCTACTTTGTCTATTAAAAAAAATAGGACATTTATGAAGAATCTGACAGACGCTATTAGTAAACTTTTTACTTACAAACTAATGGCTAACTGTATAAATTATCTAACAATTGCATCAAAACAGTGTGATATTTTTGCATGCAACTCAGAACGATGTGTATTCCACCCAACAAGAAGACTGATGTACCGATACATCACGCGGCCATACACACTGAACGATCCTATGTATGACCGCACGATATAGTGGTACATCCAGGGGCGTTTTAAGAGAGGAGGTGACCCACGTGCAGCCTCCGTCGTGAGCCCCCTCCTCTCCGGCAGTAGACTCTGGCACCCTTCGCAGCTAATTGGATTGACCTCAGAATATTAAAATGTATACTAACGGGGGTAACAGCAGGATTGGGCAACCTGTAAATATAAAGAGCTTTCCAGATAACAGCATAGTAATTGCCCACTATATAATGTACAGGTTACTGACCAATCTGTAATGACTGTGGATGTGAAGAGGGTGATGCCACTAACTTTAAATGTGTCAGTTACTTTCCCATGAGAGAACCACGCTACTGCTCACATTTAATCGCTCTTCACTTGTTTATATGTAGAACTTTTTAATATACATAATATTTGACTAATTTTCATACCTCACTTTTAGAATATAGGAGAAGAAAGCGGGAGTAATGACTTGTATTACCATGCATGTCTCTTGCACGTCTTTCTTCTGTTAGATTGCCTGACTTCCACAATCCATGAGGTCTCTCCCTAGTACTGTGGGACAATTTATAAAACCCCAAAAAGTCTTCAAGAGTGCTTATCGTACCACCATGGGTATGACCACAGGCAGGGTGATGTGGCTGCATTGTGATGTGGACAGACGGGCTCCTATGCATGCAAATTATATCCCGATTAGATATCATCAAAAGGTTGGAGGTATGGTTAGATCTCGTCAGCTTTTCTTGCCTACAGCTAAGATCATCCTGGGTGTTTAATTGAGAACTGGGCTGGAATATAGATAGTAGTACACAGTCATTCATAAACTAGTAATATCTGTCATATCTGTTATTTGGTTTATGATCTGAAAATAGTTGTATTGTCAATAAAGGCAGAATGTTAGACACTGCAAGAAAGTGGAATGTGTGCATCAAACTTGGGAATGACCATATCACCTTTGGTGTATAAAGTACCTAGTGCTTCTGAAGTACAAGCCTACCTATGCAATGTGGCATGCACCAGTGGGTGGATGATTTATCTCCCAACAATCTAAGCAGTCATAACTAAAATCCTGTATGTCAGGACAGTCACTAAGAATGTGGACTGGTCACCTAAAATGTGAGTTGGAACTCGGGAGGTATATCATTATAGAATACTATATAAAAGAACTATGGGGCAGATGTACTAAAATGTTATAAAATGTGGAGTGTTATAAAATGTAGAGAGATACAGTACCAACCAATCAGCTCCTAGCTGCAATTTTCAAATACAGTCTGTAGCGTGACAATTCGGTGCTGATTGACTGGTAATTTTTCTCTCTCTCCACTTTATGACTATCTAAAGGTTTGTACCATTCCCCCTATATCACTCACTAGAATTGGTATGCTTACAATAGCGTTTATGTGCTTTATTTACATGGCACAAAGCAATATGATTATTTTGAATAATGGCTAATCAATATAATCATGTTCAATATAAAAGTCTGTCATGCCCCAGGAACTTTGTGGTATCATTTTGTCTGGAGTCATTGTATATTTGGTTTAGTGCTTACTTTAAAACCAGTTGTAATAAATATGTGTTAACAAAATAATATTTCACATAGAAGAACCAGGCAAACTAAATGCTCCATGGAATTGCATTATTTAGAGCTATGGGAATAATAGTCCCTTTTACGACTTTCAAAAAGAAAGCGACAATTTTATATCTCAGAAATATAGCATATTATTTAAAAAAAATAGTAGTCTCTTAGAAAGTTGATTCCTTACATGTTAAATCTACTTTAGCCCAGTAGCGCATATATGTTACATGACACACTCAGCTCATTTTAAGATGATGACAAAAGTATTTGTTTAAACTAGTTTCTTTAGCCGGTTTGGTTAATCCATCAGGATTTCCATGCAAACTATCTTTCTTGTTGTGTACGATGTGTGTACGGTGAAATTATATTATTGCAGGATGGAACTCCAACAAAGTGATTTCCTGTTATTACTGTAATTCTGTCTAACCAGTGTGATGGGTTGTGGTCGGTAATAATTGTGAAGTCACTCACGTACATATATGGCTGGAACTTCTGTAAAGTTCACACAAGTTAAACAATCATTCTCCACTACAGAACATGCTGCTTCTTTAGGTAAGACCTCTATGCTTAGAAACAGGATTGCATGCTAATTCCCCCTAGAGTTTAGTTAAGTATAGCATCTTAACTATAGGAATCAGACTTAGGTAAAAACTCCTTTTAGAAATAGAGGGCTGCAGTCAGGATGAAATGAGCCGTGTATGATATTATGTGTTTCAGAGGTAGACGCATATAAAACATTGATGCAAGTGCCCAGTGTTGTAAATGTAGGCAAGCATCCGAGATGCATACGCATGTGACCTGATGGTTTCCTCCTGTGAACGCAGATCAGAATTGCATGTAGAGTAGACCCATGCAATTTTGGTAGGCATCCCCAGGCAGTGACAGGTGGGGTGGGTTTCATCGGCGTGGGTGTACCAGTGTCAGTGACTGTGTCAAAAGAGGTAGTTCCATTGGCAACAGCTGCCATGTACCATCAGACATTCTGAGCAACCATAGTGATGTCCATTGACCGATGGTGTGGCTGATGTTTGTTCATTGACACAGACGATGTCCGCACGATGATGCAACTATTTGAACACCACAGTAGATTATAGCTGCAGCTACTGGGCATCTCAGTAGACAGCCCATTGGCTGCAGTATTGGCATACATTTTACATTCGCATCCACCTCTGAACCAGGCCCTTATGTGACTCCTTAAGGGTATTCAAATAGGAGATGGAATGAATGTTTCCCACAAACTCCTTGCTTGATTCTTCAAGAGTACTAAGCATATACTATGTTTAAGAGAGCCATTGAACCTCTCATACAGAACAGACGTGCCTCATTTCTAGGCATTCCATCTTTTTTACTGGTATGACGTGCTACAATAATATGCTGCAGTTATTCCTACTCCTGGTCATTAGAAGTTTTGGCAAAATCTGGTATTTGTGTTACAGACTGCCAGGGAAAAACATGATATTCTATAAACAGAATTCTATAAAATATTTTTTATACATTGGGGAACCATTTGTGAGATAACTTCACAACCAAGAAAAGTATGTGAAAATAAATCTTGTTTACAGCCTACAGTAGTTCAACTTCTGGATGTCGATTTGTGAAGTATGGCAACATATACTGTAGGTAGGAGTACTGACAGTTCATGATTTGCTCCTTGTTTAACCATACTGGAAATATAAAAGTTATCATAACTTACTTGCCTACTCTCCTGGATTGTCTGGGAGTCTCCAAAATTTTGGAGCGTTTTCCCAGACTCTTGTGAGAATAGGTAAGCCCCCGACCCTGCCTACTTCTCTCATCACGTGCATATTGCAATCATTGTCCCACTGTGTGATGATAAGAATTGCAACATTGAGAAGTGTGGGGCTGCTATCCACTCGAACCTTCCCTATGGAGTATGGGGATGCTTGCCACTCGGACCTTCCCTATGGGGTGATCCATGATGGGGGTCTAATTAGTAGTCATGTGTAAACTGATATCCTAGCAAGAAAAAAAGGCATTTGTTTCCCCCAGCACCCTGAATGATAACCGTAACCAGATATAAATTCCACATAATAATAGAATTCAGAGATCTTCGTTACACATATTTGTGCAATAAACTGATATCCTGTAATAATATTTTTGGAATAAATGAATGCAGTATATATAGAAGAACTGAATAACAGAAATGATGGATGTACCACAATATATAAATGAGTAACTGTGCCTCTAACGAGTATTCATAAGATAGATAGCATGTACGATGTGACTTTTTCTATTACCAATAACTCCTATCTGCTGATAATAATAGATCATAAATATTGTTAGAAATGTATCATTCTCCACCATGAACCTTATTAGTATCACAGTGTCAGGAGTCTTTGCATAGTTAGAAAAGTGCTTATATTTAACCCAGTTGTTATAAATATGCAATAGCATGTGAGTACCCGGCAAACTAAACCCTCGATACCAGTATATGATATAGAGCAATGGGAATACAAACTCTATATAGTCTTGTGACCTCTAAATATCTGTACGTAGAAAAGGCTAATTATGTGTGCATACATAAGCATTGGGAAGTTAACCTCTTGTTTGCTAGACTTAGTTTACCTGGGAAACTCATATTAGTTACATAGAGAACATTCTCTTTCAAGTAAAGCTCTGTGTGAATAAAAGCAAATGAAGTAATTGACATGCAGTGTACCTGATGCTTGATATCACTGTTCAAATGAATATGTTCTACCAGTACAACTGGAACCCAATGGTCTCTCATGTGCCCCCTTTGACTGAAATAATATGTACTCATACTTTCATGATGGTAATTGTTTGTCCTGTTATTCTATTATACTGTATCTGAGCAAATCAGATCAGATTTTGATTGCAAGTAATTAAGGAGGTCATACAAGGCACAACTATAAGCTAGTATTATTGTCCAACCACAAGTCCTCCTATTGAAAAGGTTTGTACAAAGTCTGTACAAAGTTTTACAAGAAGCATTTAACTTGCACCTCAATGCTGTAGACTGTAGTCTGCAGTATATCTCTGCCTAATGAGGCTAGTCTACTTAATAATGTCAGAAACTAGTCATTATAGCAGTATAATAATATTTTGAAAATATCTTGGAATTGGTAATGTCTCAAGAAATTGTTAACAGTGTTCTATATTAAATTATGGCAAATATGGGAAACATCAATGTCAGTTCTGTAAAGCCATTATATAGGGTCTGGTAAGTGTTATCGTCAATTTGTTTTTCCAATGAACATCGTTTAGAAGATACAAAGTATACTGTAGTAACTTTATGGCAATAAACATGAATTAGAATACATGTAGTATGTTGTAGTTACATAGATGAGAAGACAAGAAGTATACAGTATTGTAGTAACATTACGCCAAAAAAAATATGAATTAGAAGACATGATATATTATAAATCACAATTTAGGTGGACAGTCCTCCAACGTAGAGGGTCTTCTCAGAGCAATAGCCATCATCTTATTTGTCTCAACTGCTCAGGATGTGTGGCGGTATGAGCAAATCACTGCATGCCCTAATGGATGCATGTAAGTTTTTAGAGGAAGGGGGTTTGAGTTGGTCACGTCATCTTTGTAGCTGCGCAAATGCACAATGTCTTATTTGGAGGACTTCAAAGGTTGTTAGGTATGTATTATAGTAACAGTATGCCAGTACACTTGGACTTGGATAGAAGGAATGAATTATATTTTAGCAACAAATTAAACAATTGCCATGATATAGAGAGCTGTGTTTAATGCTTTCAATTTAACAAAGCTGAGAAACACATCTCTTGTTCCTGTAATTGCATTGACTGGGTGCTCTTAGCCCTTTTCTTACTTACTGCTATATATCAGCTTACACTCTGCTGAAAAGTGACATCAGATGCATCCATTAGTTATAGTGAGAGTGGAGTGAAAAAACTATTAATCAGTAACATAATTAAAATAAAAAAGGGATATTTTCAGTCTGTTGTGTGGAGAGATTGGTAATATCTATTGTATTTTATTAGTCTTTTGATGTGCTAAACCTATTCTAAAAACATTCAGACAATATTTAAGAGCTTACCTTGTTTTATGTTATTTTTATTTATGTGACTTTATATGACACCATAAAACAACTTTTTGGCCTCGAAGTCAGATTTGAATGGAGGTGTATGTCTGTTGCAATTAGTTAACATTTATATGTGCCTAATGCATGCCACAAAAGGGAATCGCAATCTGTGAATGCAATTGAAGGATTTTTTATTGTAGTAAATTAAGTGCTAAGCCCCTCTAAGGAATCAACCCTAGAAATTGGAAATAAGTGTGAGTTTGTGGTAACCTTAATAAGTACACTGGGAAATGTATACCCACTGCAAAATCTGTGACATTAACGGCGGTAATGACTTGTTCCAGCTGACTTCAATTAAATAGGCAGCTCTGTCTTGCCTCATTTCATGTTACAAATCTCATATCTTTCCCCATCATTAGCTGTCCTGGGAATAAGTGTGACGATTGAAGTAACTCTATTTAAAACATTGTATGGGTTCTTTAGTTGCACCTGTAAGTAATATAATAAAGTGTGTAACTGAAGAACAATGAAAGTTTAAAGAAAGTGGGAAAAATCCAGCAATGTCCTATGGAAAAAAAAAATACAACAATAAATGTGCTCGTCAAGCAACTATCTGGGTTTGCACAGTAATAGCCCTTTCACATTACATGCCGGGAATTTGCCGGATCTAGCAAGCTGGCAAATTCCCGGGTCTCAGCATGAAGAGCAGGGCCGGGAAGTAGTTTGCTTTCACACTAAGTAAAATCCTGGGTTGCTGTGCGTTCATGTGCAATAACTCAGGATTTTGCTTCAAGTGTGAAAGTTGTAAAGTATAAAGCAGTGCGATGTAATACTTTCAGATTCACAGTGCATATTAATATAAAGTTTGCTGCAAGTTAATTTCCGGTACTAATACAATCTTGGGATAAAGCTCGTTTATTACATTTTTCATTAGTTTTAGATACTGAGAGATACTGTAGATGTTCAGTGTTGGACTGGGGTATGAAGGCCCTACAGGAGGAATACAGGTGTAGGGGCCCACTGAAGATTGGAGGCATAAGTCTGAAGTGGTGTGGCCAGATTTTTGAGGGGATGTGGCAGTGCACGCTATATTATACAGAAAGGGTTGCAGTGACTGCCATGTAATACAGGTAGCATTGCAATTTGTATAATATCTTATACAATATGTGACATTACCAGATATAGCAAGCTTGCATCATAGTTTAATGTTTTTAATGTTTTTTGCTGTTTTCAATGTTTTGGTCACATTCCGTGTGTACGTCCCTGGTGTGTACAAAGCTCCACTATCTATATATCGTTTGGACCCGTTAGGAAACGCCAATCAGATCCCTCCCAGTGTCCCCTTTGTCGTGTCTGTCATCTGACGCATGTCGTAAACCCGGAAGTTCTTGTATTTCAAATGGACAGTTCTTACTGGGAGAGCTGTCCTTAGCAATTTACTAGTCACATACAGGCATTACTAACACCGGTATGTACCCGATAAGTGGCGGGATGTATCACACCCTAAATACGATGCATAGTACATCCTGCCCATAAAATTAAAAGCTAATAGAAGATTTATAGTAGGCTTCCTCACTCCGGACAAGTCTTCAGACACTCATTTGATTACATTTACTACATTTTGAAATGATTTCACTGATTTCTATCTGTTTCCAATACTAGTTATAAGAGTTACAAATGTTGCCATTTGAGTACTATCAGAAAACAGCTCTGGTTAGTGGTCATTCAACAAATAAAAAAAACTGTTTAAGGAAATAATTATGACGCCATTTTTTTCTTCCAGCCTGATGGACACTGATAGTACTGCCTTTGGCCTTTAGCTGTAAAGCCTACATTTAGGCTATAATAAGAAAATAACATGATTTAGTAATACGATGAGAAGACGGTAAAAGAGTCCATCATTTTTATGAGAAGATTACTAATATTATGACTGCATATCTACAGGCTGGGTTGTATGAATAGGAAACTAAGTATAAGAAATCTGTGAGTGGCCAAAGCACATATGGATGGTGAAGGGTTCCTATGGCAAGTTCAATAATCCAGTTTTTCTGTTTTAATACTGTACATTGTATAGTAAGGATGTATAAAGTAACACAATTTTCCATAGCACTGTAAAATTATTCAAGTTTTATTCCTTCACCAGTGTTTGTAGTACAGAAGGGGTTCTTTCCTTAATAATAAATAAAACAAATCTGGAAATAACCTTGCATTTGCTAGCTACAATATCTATCCCATGTGCTCCATTGCCATCAATGTACTTTGAGTTTTGTACTATACACTGGAAATAAACTCATATAAAATATGAGGTCAGGGTGGTGCATTGTTGGTCTGATCTATGGACTTTAGTCAAGGGATAGCTGGCAGTATTTCATTAAAATTTCCAGAAACACTTTGCTGCTGGATGTTCATAACTAAGGGGCAGATTGAATTAGGAAGCAGTGGCTCAAATCTCTGGAGCAAAATTTAAGCAAGGCTTTCCTGGCCATATCGGCAGTTTATTATGCTACCTCTGGATATCATTTTATGAATTCGAAATACTTCCATATAATGTATATATAATATAAATACTGTAAAATAAGACTAGGTCAAAAGTAGTAGTAGTATATAAATTGAACAGGTCCTTATTGAAAGGCTGAACTGATCTTCAAAAACCAGTACCGTGTTTCTGGGGCATATATCACAGACCATATATTCATGCCATTAAGCTGTACAGTACTTCCAATACAACACAATTGTTTTTAGCTTAAATCATCCCAGACCTACACAAACCACATTACAGATGAAATTGACTATCATCATCACCACATCCCTGTTCATAGATTATAAATGGGAATTCACATATAAAGGGCGGTATTCAAATGACATGTCACTCCTTTCTAGAGTGATCCCCATTATTGTGCATATAGCGACCATAGTAATCAGGGCTAGCTGCGTAAAGGGTTGGGTGCCCGGGGTTAGCGAGCTGAAATTATTGTACCATGCCCGTCAGCAGAAACAGGATGGGTGTGGAAGAGGATGAAAAGAATTGAATAACACCGATAGAGTGGAGTCTCTGATGACAGTGGTGAGCGAAACAGCGGTTGGGAACTGTGACTGGGTTGGATGCATATCCCCAGGATGGATCCAGTTTGTGAGAAAATCAATATGATATGCCTATAAGAATGAACTGTTCTTGCCAAATATGCTGATTTTGCACATGTTTTATGGGTGACATTAAGGGGGATATCCAATTTTCCTCGGCAAAACATCGGGTCCAAAAAACGGCCATTTTTCTGACTTTTTCCTGATGATTCACCGATTTTTCTTTACAGGCTATATAGATGGATCGCCTCTAAAAGAAACCCCTTCTCCCGAAAACACACAGGTTCAGTGAAACCTGTGTGTTTTTGTGTGAAACAGCCCCGTTTTCGGATGAAAACGTGCTGTATCTGGGGATTCTGCTTCGCCTGCCGGAGGCAGGTGAAACAAAATCCCTGATAAGCCGGCACGTGCTGCGCCTTATCGGGCTAATTAGCTAGCCCCCGGTGGGACAATTAGCCCTGGTAATTTACCAGGGCTAATTGGATATCCCCCTAAAACTGTTTAGTGAAGTGCTGGTCTCATTTTCAACATAGCCCCGGCTGGAGCCTCATGGTGTGGATGTTTTGGATATCTAATTACTTGACCTGGCACCCTTGGATTAAGGATTTTAGCTGGGCGCGTTTTTTTCTGCTTGAGATATATATTTATATATACACTGTTCAAAAAAATAAAGGGAACACTAAAATAACACATCCTAGATCTGAATGAATGAAATATTCTTATTAAATACTTTGTTCTTTACATAGTTGAATGTGCTGACAACAAAATCACACAAAAATGATCAATGGAAATTAAATTTATTAACCCATGGAGGTCTGGATTTGGAGTCACCCTCAAAATTAAAGTGGAAAAACACACTACAGGCTGATCCAACTTTGATGTAATGTCCTTAAAACAAGTCAAAATGAGGCTCAGTAGTGTGTGTGGCCTCCACGTGCCTGTATGACCTCCCTACAACGCCTGGGCATGCTCCTGATGAGGTTGCAGAGGGTCTCCTGAGGGATCTCCTCCCAGACCTGGACTAAAGCATCCGCCAACTCCTGGACAGTCTGTGGTGCAACGTGGCATTGGTGGATGGAGCGAGACATGATGTCCCAGATGTGCTCAATTGGATTCAGGTCTGGGGAACGGGCGGGCCAGTCCATAGCATCAATGCCTTCGTCTTGCAGGAACTGCTGACACACTCCAGCCACATGAGGTATAGCATTGTCTTGCATTAGGAGGAACCCAGGGCTAACCGCACCAGCATATGGTCTCACAAGGGGTCTGAGGATCTCATCTCGGTACCTAATGGCAGTCAGGCTACCTCTGGCGAGCACATGGAGGGCTGTGCGGCCCACCAAAGAAATGCCACCCTACAACATTACTGACCCACTGCCAAACTGGTCATGGTGGAGGATGTTGCAGGCAGTAGAACGTTCTCCTTGGCATCTCCAGACTCGGTCACGTCTGTCACATGTGCTCAGTGAGAACCTGTTTTCATCTGTGAAGAGCACAGGGCTCCAGTGGCGAATTTGCCAATCTTGGTGTTCTCTGGCAAATGCCAAACGTTCTGCATGGTGTTGGGCTGTAAGCACAACCCCCACCTGTGGGCATCGGGCCCTCATACTTCCCTCATGGAGTCTGTTTCTGATCGTTTGAGTAGACACATGCACATTTGTGGCTTGCTGGAGGTCATTTTGCAGGGCTCTGGCAGTGCTCCTCTTGTTCCACCTTGCACAAAGGTGGAGGTAGCGGTCCTGCTGCTGCGTTGTTGCCCTCCTACGGCCTCCTCCACATCTCCTGATGTACTGGCCTGTCTCCTGGTAGCGCCTCCATGCTCTGGACACTACGCTGACAGACACAGCAAACCTTCTTGCCACAGCTCGCATTGATGTGCCATCCTGGATGAACTGCACTACCTGAGCCACTTGTGTGGGTTGTAGGGAGGTCATACAGCCACGTGGAGGCCACACACACTACTGAGCCTCATTTTGACTTGTTTTAAGGACATTACATCAAAGTTGGATCAGCCTGTAGTGTGTTTTTCCACTTTAATTTTGAGGGTGACTCCAAATCCAGACCTCCATGGGTTAATAAATTTAATTTCCATTGATCATTTTTGTGTGATTTTGTTGACAGCACATTCAACTATGTAAAGAACAAAGTATTTAATAAGAATATTTCATTCATTCAGATCTAGGATGTGTTATTTTAGTGTTCCCCTTATTTTTTTGAGCAGTGTATGTGTATATATATATATATATATGTATGTATGTATGTATGTATGTATGTATGTATGTGTATATATATATATATATATATACAGTATATATATATTCAAGTGCTAGAAAAACAGTGACAGCTGATTTGCTGCCTACACTCCCAGTACATGCCACCACACCCCTGCATTAAATGGTACTACTTTGGAATTACTATGTCTAGTCAGATATCTCTTCAATCTGTTGTTGAATTTGTAGTGAAGTGACTATGAACAAGGCTTGATAGTAGGTGCCAGAGAGATGGGTCACTCCATCTCTGAAATCACAAAAGTTGGGTTTTCACTTGCTACAATTTCAAGGGTGTACCGTGACTACTCAACATCAGGGAAGACATCCAGCGTCCATACAGTGCAACTTTATCTATAGGGTGCAAGAACCAACTGGACACATGGGTCCCACTGCGCATCACTTTGGCTTGTGAACACCACCACTAGACAAAAGATAACTGGAAATATGTAGCCTGGCCTGACAAGTTCAGTTTGCAGCTGTGTTGTACGGAGGGATGAATACACGTGTGGAGAAACCCCAATGAGACAATGGACTCCACATGCAAACAAGGGACAGTCTAGGGTGGCAGTGGCTGTGATGTGGAGTGGGGTGGGTTCTCCTGTCACGCATGTAGTGTTCACCTCCAGCGCAGTGTGGGCTGGGACTGAGAAGGAGGGGGTTAATAGCATGTATCGACTAGAACTTGATGGTAATGTAGCGTTAAAGAAATGTTTTTAGTATTGTATGTAAATGTGGAAGCTGAAGAGCTGTCAATAGCTCTGTTCAGCTGTACGTATCAAGTGGCGATGATATGGAAACCATGTGCACTGTTTTCATTGAACCTATGCAGGCATGCCTGCAGTTCTACAATAATACTGCAGATGCAAACAATAATTTGCATCATGGTTGCTTCAGTAAATGAAATAGATATATTATTTTGCACAGAATATTTTACTAGGTTTTTAGTCAAATAAGCTTAAAGGCTAAAGTTTTGTGTTGTTTTGTTTTAAGTTTTGGGTGGAATCAAGTAATATAAAATACTAAATGCTATATGCATGTGCTCGAGCAATTCAGAAAGTTTTCAATTATTGTTACTCTATAGCAACTACTTACAGTATGTCACATTTACTTGGAATGCAACATATTTGTATTTAGGACATCAATATACATGAGTGAAAATAAACTTTGTACAGTGTGCCAAGCTTTTAATATTTTTTTACAACAGAATAACAGTAAAATTCTTTATTTTCTCTATGATACAAAAGGTTTTGCTGTGCATATTTAGAACATCATTTTGAATACCAATAAATTCAAAGAGTCCTTACAATCTTTTCTGCAAATCAGTATTTCACCATCACATGACCTCAGAGGTTACAAGAGAACACTCAATCATTTGACTCTCTTTTTTCCTGACATTTAAACAGCATCTATTCAACATGAATTAGAGTTATATTTAAAGCTTTTTTTTAGCTGTATAAATCACCTTTACATGTACAGTATATACAATTCTCATTTTCCAGTACAAATAAATAATAATAATTCATCAGTAATGTAAATGGCTTTTATAATACCATGATGAAAATACAGGAGTCACGTCCCTACCGAATAACCAAACACATGACTGTAAGGGTGTATCCCGTCTGAGCAGAGACAAAATATTTCCTCCGGGTCTTACCAGTTTCATTCCACTTAAATGGCTGCAAGCCATGTTTATTCCTACGCAGTACATCATTCCTTTTCAAGATAAGGCTAACTCAAGAAAATTGTGGACTAAACTTGAATTAGCAGTTGTAACCAAATCAGTAGAATGGAAACGAATCAAGTAAAATTACCTCCACACACGAAATACTTGTTAATGCGCTAAGTCCGGTCCAAAATAGAGAGTTTAGTATTCTAATACAAGTCCATTTCATCCCCCAGACTTTTCAGTATATATAAATACTCCAGACTCTTCAGTTTGGTCCAGATGTAAAAAGAATCCAGAGAGTTCTGTTCAGATAAACTGATGTATAGCTAAGTAAGAAAATCAAAAACATATAACATAGCATAGGGGCTAATTCAGACCTGATCGCTAGCAGGCGATTTTTGCACTGCTGCGATCAGATAGTCGCCGCCTAGAGGGGGAGTGTATTTTAGCTGAGCAAGTGTGCAATCGCATGTGTAGCTGAGCTGTACAAACACATCTTGTGCAGTCTCTGAGTAGCCCAGGACTTACTCAGCCGCTACGATCACATCAGCCTGTCCAGGACCGGAATTGACGTCAGGAACCCTCCCTGGAAACGCTTGGACACGCCTGCGTTTTTCCAACCACTCCCAAAAAATGGTCAGTTGACACCCACAAACGCCTTCTTCCTGTCAATCTCCTTGCAAACGCCCGTGCGAATGGATCCTTCGCACAAACCCATCGCTGAGTGGCGCTCAGCTTTGTACCCGTGCGATGCACCTGCGCATTGCGGTGCATACGCATGCGTAGTTTAGACCTGATCGCCCACTGTACAAAAACTCAGCCTAGCGATCAGGTCTGAATTAGGCCCATAGTCTGTATACTACTAGTTTCCTTGATATCTAAATCAACTTTTCTGCCAGAGAGAACCAATCCAGTGAAAAGAATGATCCCTATTGAATATCAGGTGCAATGGAAACTTCATGCCATGTGGATATATAGACTATAGGGACCCCGTCCCTGTAGGTCATCTGCTTACTATATGTATTCTTGTTATTGAACACGTAGCAGTTTCTTTTCCCCAGGCACAGTGCAAACTAGTGCTCCTCATAAGGAATATATAATGCAAGTTATGTCAACAAGCAAAACATAAAAGCTTAGAAAAAGTGTGTTTTGTAACCAGGACTTTGAAATAGACTGCAGTAGCAGCTGCAATGCGTCAGAGAACGGGAGAAAGAGTGTTGACACAAACGGACCTATCCGTGAGTGGAGCTAACAGATCTATTCCTAGGTTGCATCTTGTCTATTATGTGCTACATTGCGTGTTCCATCATGGCCTGGTGGTAAAACACACTCTTTCTAGGCTTTTATGTTTTTCTCATGTGCAGTTTTAATAAATGCTTGTTGATATAACCTGCATTATATAGTCCTTATGAGGAGCACTGGTTTGCACTGTGCCTGAGAAAAAGAAACTGCTATGTGTTAATTGACAAGAATATTTCTAGTAAGCAGATGAACTGCAGGGATCGGGTCCCTATATTCTATATATCCACATGGCATGAAGTTTCCATTGCACCTGGTTTTCAGTAGGGATCATGCATTACACTGGATTGGTTCAGATAAACTGATGTATAGCTTATGTATAGAAAAGTTGATTTAGATATCAAGGATGCTAGTGGTATACAGACTATGCTATGATGTATGTTTTTGATTCTCTTTTAAAGTCATACATCAGTTACTTTGAATGGGACTAACTGGATTCTCTTTACATCTGGACCAATTGGAAGGGTCTGCTGAGGATTTGAAAAGATTCATGACCTGCATATCCTGGAGGATTGGTATGGACTTGTATTAGTATATTGAACTATCTATTTAGGACTGGAATGAGCGCTCTTTACCTGTTTTTTGTGTGTACAGTATTGTATTAGGAGGGATTCATCTAGTGGGCCTTCATTTATAAGTGGCAGCATAGTCTTTGGGCGCCTTGGGACTCATTTTCCTTTTTCTTTTTTTGCAAGTGACTTACCAGACACCCACAATGTTGATAGTATTATTGTATTTATCACCAGGAATTTTATCATTATGCTTTTACCTAAGCATGAAAGTTAAAATATTGCATAAGACGGCTGCATAAGTGAATGATTGAAAATAAAATGACACACTGCTTCTGATTGACAGCAATTGATTATACTGTATATGCTATTGTTAGTGAACTCATTGAAATAATAACTAAATAAACATGATTTGTATAATTTGTTTGGACACCTGTGAATTCCAGTTTAGATACTTCTGAGGTTAATAGTCCACAACTCGCCCAGGAGCAATGTTTGTAAAGGAAACAAAGTTTACTTTAACCATGAGATAAGATAGTTAAAATGTCATAAATGTGTTATCACTAATAAAACTAATATGAGGGTTTTAATCTGCGAGGCCCTAAATGTGTATGGCTAATTAACACTGACATCTATATTGATAATAGTTGACGACTTTGGGGGACACCCTCTTTGCAGTTCCTGGATGGGTAGTGCTGAGAGCATTTGCATCATTACAGCCCTGCCACTGCCGCAAAATACAGAAATGTATGGGATCTTGCAGAAGGAGCTGGAGTCACAATACTGTGATTCACAGATAATTGCATCTACAAGGCCCCACCCACTTTACTGCAGAAGTAAACAGGTCGTGGGAGTCCCCCAACCATTCTAGGAAAGAAGATGATTATGATATTGGTACAAACATATGATCTGGGTAGGGCTGGAGTAAGACTTGTGTGTGTGTGTGTGTGTGTGTGTGTGTGTGGGGGGGGCTGTGGCACTTAAGACAAGAAGGCCTGGGAGAAGTGGGGAGGGGGATGTATATTAGATTGTGCATACCTCCCAACATGACCCATTCCAGGAGGGATAAAATGCTCTCTACCTGGGCTTCCTTCTTACTATATGGTTGGCGTCACCTTTGTTGAACTATTTAATTGTTAAGAAAGGTTTATAAATTAAGAGGGAAGTCTAAGTAGGGGGCATTTTCTATGGATTGTGTATATTAAATTTAAACCACTGGTGCATATTTGATATAAACAAATTGTTTACTAATTCCTGAGTACTGTTTATAGTTTTACCTAATTGAGAGACAACTATTTTATAAAGTTTTCTTGTAGTGGAAAAAAGACAACTTAAACAACCTTAAAATACACAAAGAAAACTAAAATCTGTAATTTATCTTGCAAAAATGCAATAGCAGCTGCCTATGTACTACTTACACACTGGGACAGAACTCAGGAGGACTGTGTGTGTGTGTGTGTGTGTGTGTGTGTGTGTGTGTGTGTGTGTGTGTGTGTGTGTTGTGTCTCTAGACCCAAATGCTCTCATTAGATAACAGGTTACACAAGACCCAGGCGGGGAGGAGGAGAAACTGGGATCTCTCCCCACTCCTAGCTCTCCTCTGGTTGGGAAGCTCCATTGGTAGCTCATGAAACCTGATACTCCTGTGTCTGTACATGCACTGCATACTGTCCTGTTTGCATTATGGCTGCCTGGTTATGCTGCTGTACAAGAGGGAGAGCTGCTGATGTCATTGTGCTCCGACAAGGGGGATCCCTGACAGAGGGTGGCCGGGGTACAGTGTCCCTTGCGCCCTCACCTTAATCTGGCTATGGATCTAGAAGGACCTAAATGTATCTGACTTTATTCTGTCAGTATAATTCATATTAATATCAGTATTGATCCAAACATATATACTTATTCCGCAGACCTTGCTGTGTTGATATTTCTGCAATATAATCTTATTTTACAGTAACACTGTTTTATGATCTAATAATTGACTTTGTTTTATGTGTTTCCTCATAGACTTGGATTATCACATGTATTTATCTTCAACTACTTTTGATTTGCTTTGGAAGTCCGTGCAGTAACCCTGTCACTGATGCTGTGAATGACATTGAAAAACTGGTAGGGCTAATTGTTTTTCATGCATTTTTTCATAGTGTTTGTTGAAAACATTATTAGAATTGTCATAAATATGTTGACATTTTCCAATGTCCAAAATATTCTGAAATCCAACATTTTTGAGCACGACTGCAATTTGACACCTTTGTTTTCTTATGGTTCAATGTACACAAACTTTGGTTCATGCACAAAATGATTAAAATATTATATAAAATGACCTTCAAGCTGTGTGTATAAGGCGTATATGAAACATAAATGCATTTCATATTTAGACTTGGGTCCCATCCCCAAGATATTTCATTATAGTATGCAAATATTCCAAAATATGGAAAAATCTGAAATTCAACTTACTATCTGTTCTTAAGCATTGCAGATATGGGAGTCTCAATGGGGGGAATTCAAATGTTATCACCCCCTATCTCCTGTCTAAAGTGAGGGGAGATCGCAGGGGGCAATATACAATTGATGTCCCCTATCGCGCCCATTAGTGTCCGGTTTAGCCGACTAAACTAATGGTCACAATCGGGAAAAGTGCCGTTTGGCCGCCCAAACAAATCACTTTTCACACATTTTAGCTTGCCACCCCCGACAGGTGCAAGCTGAAATACAGACGCCGGCAACCGATCGAACCCGAACGAATCTACATTAGTATAGCTCTGTTCTACGCCATCTAGTGGCTGCTGGCCAGAAAAACATTTGAATTCCGCCCAAAGTGTATATAATATAAAAGTCGAATAATTATTTCATCATCCTCCATGTATTTGGTAATGCTTCAGTAGTAGCAGACATATAGCTGATGTCACAAAATATATTCCATGGGCAAAATGCACCTTCCATAGTATCACCAAATGATTTCTAATTCCTATTAGTATGTATTAATTTTTACTGTGTGAGAAGTAAAATTTCAGGTCATTCTTTAAAGACTGAAGTGTTTCCTGTTTCACCACTTTATTATATACATTCAGCGCCGCCCAGTATTGTAAAGTAACCACCCCAAATGCTTTTTGTAGAACATGACAAAGGCAGATGAGTGGAATTTCAAAAGCTCAGCAAAAGGATATGACTGTGTGTCCTTAGGGGCACTAACTAGTTACACCACCTCCAGCAAACAAGAACATCAAAGAGTATTTAACTAAGTCTCAGCCACCTAAAGACGAAATATAGAAAAATAGCATAACGTTCTATAAAGGGTAATTGCATTATACTTGTATAATTTATTAGCATCAGATGGCTGAATGAAAAGTTCCAACATAGAGAATTCTGTTTTATTTAGTGTAGTATATTTTATTGAACTTTGTAAAGCAAAAAATATTAATGCGCTCATTTCCCTGTTAAGTGGACCTGTCACCCTGACACACATGTTACAGTAATTGCAGTACTTGCTCCAGTTGACTTTTCATTTCTCTTACATGGCCACAAGGCTGTCTATGTCACTAATCTGCTAAAATGTCACTTTAATCTCTCCCTGCAGTCTTATTTACTTAGAACAAGATTGCTGAAAAAGAAAATCACAAATATTTCCTTAAGTACACCGCAAATTCAAAAGTGACAGCAAATATTTAAAGATTTATATAATAACACGTTGGACAATTTACTTTGTTTTATCTAGAAGACTAGAACTGATTCATTAGTTTGTGAAGGTAGGGGAGTCCGTCTGGCATTGTACCAGTCTATGCCATCACCTACTCTTCTGCACAGTAGCATAAGACCCTGTCACCTTGATGAGTGGGACTATGCAATAAGGCTGTAATAGATAAAATACATAAAGGATACCAACGTCTGAAACAAACTATACTTATGGTCTACAATAACAGCTCCTTCCTCCCTTACTTTTATTTAATTGAGGCCAAGACTTTGCTGCTTGTTTTCAGAGTTTTGATATTGTACACATACTTGCCAATTCTCTGGAGTCTATTCAGCAAACATCAAGGTAATTTCCTGAATATTATCGGGCATTTTCATCATGTTAATCCTCTGTATAATGCTAATTTATCACCTTATTCAGCACTGACTTTTGCTTTTGCAGTCAGTGCCTTAAACGGCCTTGTTTGCGATGCGGTAAATGGCTTTTCTTCGTTCAATATTTTTGATATTATTACTTTTCTTTCTGAGCATGTGCAGTCCAATCTAAATGTGACATGCACAGTGACATATATATATATATATATATATATATATATATAGACAGAATCATCCGGCACTAGTATTTAAGCAGCTGTAATTGCTCCGGTGCCCTCCATAAGGAAGTAATCCTAAAGTATAAATTGGCAGGATGGCGGCACTCAGAGTCTTTTACTCACGTAAGTAGCAGATAACATTTATTTAAGGCATCAACGTTTCGGGTAGGCACCCGTCGTCAGGATAGCATAACAACAAATAAAACAGCTTAACACATTTAAATACCAAGGCATACTGTACCTTCATTAGATCACCTGGCCAGGTACAGCTGGGCGCCGCAGTGTCAGATTCCGGCTGCCGTGCGGGCGTGCGGCGTGGACGCAGCTCCGTCCCGCTCAGTGACGTCATCCCTATGCGTCCACCCAGTTTGTCCGGCTCGGCGTCATCAGGATATCACCATGGTGACTGATACAAATACATAAACAAAGACAAGAATAGACAAAAAACATTATCAGTTAAAAACAATATTAAAAAAGTGTTACAATCAGTAACCTATGGTAATGATACGCAACAACTTTGTATTGATAAGGGTATTAAATATCGTTACCACTTAATGTTTATGCTCTAGCAAGTACTCATTTATTAAATAATATAACCGGCTCAATTAGGCCCTATGTCTTGGCTGTGGTAACGGAAATTATTCTCAAATCCATTAATGAATCAATAAATGACTGCTGTATTACATGAAACACTTCAGTCCCAGTGTATCGTTAAGTCCCCTAGGGGCTATGGTATCCAACTGGAAAATCCATCTGCTCTCCAATTGGAGAAGCGCTTTACCTCGATTGCCTCCCCTAATAGTAGCTGGCACATGGTCGATCAATTTTGATCGCAAGCTGGCTATACTATGTTTGGCCTGGGCGAAATGTCGCGCTACAGGTTGGTCACTGTCTCCTGACTCAAGAGCCGCCCTGATGGCGGATCTGTGTCCAGCCATCCTTTCCCTAAATTGTTGTTCAGTTTTACCAATATAGCTTAGTCCTAAGGACTAAGCTATATTGGTAAAACTGAACGACAATTTAGGGAAAGGATGGCTGGACACAGATCCGCCATCAGGGCGGCTCTTGAGTCAGGAGACAGTGACCAACCTGTAGCGCGACATTTCGCCCAGGCCAAACATAGTATAGCCAGCTTGCGATCAAAATTGATCGACCATGTGCCAGCTACTATTAGGGGAGGCAATCGAGGTAAAGCGCTTCTCCAATTGGAGAGCAGATGGATTTTCCAGTTGGATACCATAGCCCCTAGGGGACTTAACGATACACTGGGACTGAAGTGTTTCATGTAATACAGCAGTCATTTATTGATTCATTAATGGATTTGAGAATAATTTCCGTTACCACAGCCAAGACATAGGGCCTAATTGAGCCGGTTATATTATTTAATAAATGAGTACTTGCTAGAGCATAAACATTAAGTGGTAACGATATTTAATACCCTTATCAATACAAAGTTGTTGCGTATCATTACCATAGGTTACTGATTGTAACACTTTTTTAATATTGTTTTTAACTGATAATGTTTTTTGTCTATTCTTGTCTTTGTTTATGTATTTGTATCAGTCACCATGGTGATATCCTGATGACGCCGAGCCGGACAAACTGGGTGGACGCATAGGGATGACGTCACTGAGCGGGACGGAGCTGCGTCCACGCCGCACGCCCGCACGGCAGCCGGAATCTGACACTGCGGCGCCCAGCTGTACCTGGCCAGGTGATCTAATGAAGGTATGCCTTGGTATTTAAATGTGTTAAGCTGTTTTATTTGTTGTTATGCTATCCTGATGACGGGTGCCTACCCGAAACGTTGATGCCTTAAATAAAAGTTATCTGCTACTTACGTGAGTAAAAGACTCTGAGTGCCGCCATCCTGCCAATTTATATATATATATATATATATATATATACATATATATATATATATATATATATATATATAAAAGGTGTAATTGTCCGAGTTATTTAGGTACCTGTTATATGCCTTTTCAAAAATAATCATGCATATAATTATACTAGATTACATTAGCACTTAAAAAAATACAAGTATATATGTTTTTATAGTGAATTATTATAATTTACTTCAGAAAACAAAACGATTTAAAGAATTTTTAAGAAATTAACAAAGTAGTCAAAAATACAAATGTGCATAAAGGTATCCCCCATAAGATAAAAAAAAAGGGCAGCGTTTAAAACTAAAGCAGAGCCTGCTGGGAAAAAACCCTTTTTATCACTTTGAACGCAATACTGCATGCTGAATAGCCACACCTCATCTGCACTTCAGGAGTCAATAGACAAACCATTGCAGTGTTAAGAGTCCGATAAAGGATTTAACGGAGGAGAAAAATGCGTTAGCTTCTCCGTTATTCATTTGCTGAATAGTGGGAATGCGATAAAAATGCGGAAAAACTAGTTTCCGCATTTTTATGAAGAATTTTAACATCCTGAATAGACCCCTCCCTGAAAAGTCTAGCGATTGCACTTTACCCCCATTTATGTAGCTGTTATATTCTTTAGGACAAAAAAAAAAAGAAATCAGACATGAATACATTCAAATGGGATCATCAGTGACATTTCCATGCATTGGTTATAAGGCACAAAGGCCCAAATGTATTAAGCTTTAACAAAAGATAAAGTGGAGATGGATAAATAATGACAAAGTACCAGCCAACCAGCTCCTAACTGCTATTTTTCAAATGAAGCCTGTCACATGGCAGTTAGGAAGCTGATTGGCTGGTCATTTATCACTCTTTATCTCCATTTTATCGATCCTTATGGCTACATGCATTTTTAAGTAAGGTTTCTTGTGGCCACTAAAATGGAACAACTTGTTAAACAAAATACACGAGCAAGTCCTGAAAAGTATCAGTGTCTTTTCATCTACAAATAGAACTTACTAACTGGGGCTCATTTACATTTGTATGTAAGTCACTTTTATGACACGCCTTTCAGATGTAGCAGTACAGGTCCACTGTGCTTATAGGTGTTGTTTTCACAATCTCCCTGAAATGCTTTTTCAAAAGTAGGAAGCATGATTATACTGTAAATAAGTTATGGAGAGAACCTCAGACCATGCTATAGAAATGTAAGAGAAATGAAGGGTCAGCTTATTTGGGTTACTGACAGGATGCATAATTTCACTTTAAAAAACAGCAACAAGCAACCAACAATCTACATTTTACATGTGCCTATTGCTGAATTGTGCATATACTGTACTAGGAAGTGTTTATGCAGTGGCGGATTTCCCACTAGGCACGTGGAGCATGTGCCTATGGGTGCTAGCTGTTGAGGGCAGCACAGTAGCCTTTCCGCCTGTCCATACTGCCCGTATCAGTCTGCCGCAATCCCCTGACCTGGGGGGAGGCAGGAGTCAGTCAGTGTATGTGTGCTAAGCATAACACATCATTGACCAAGCAGGAGAAGGAGGTAGTGCGCTGCGCGTCCATCCGAGAGTCCCCCGTCTTCCCCTCCCCCGGGATTTGCTTCAGGTGATGGGTCCTCAACATAAAGAGGGTGGAGCTAGCAGTGATGTGGGGGGCACCCAAAAATGTGACTAGGGGCGGACTGGCCCCAAAATCTGCCCCTGGTTTTATGCTAATATTCTGCACAAGCTATGCACACCTTATGCCAGCTCCTCCTCATTGACAGGGAGTCGGGTGCTGCTCTGGGACATTATGTGCAGGCAGATGAGTCTCCGGGGCAGTCCAGCATCTACAGGGAATACTGAGCATGCCCCCAGAGTGAAGAATATAGGGTCACGCCCCCTTCCCATGAGGCCTTGACCTTTTTAGCATCATTAACACAAGTGACAGCTTTGGGTAGGGCTTTTTTTGTTTTTTGCCTCCTCTACCCATATCAGCATAGCCTTGAGATGTATTGGCCAGAGCTATTCAATTTTAAACCCATTTCCTCCTGTGGTAAACCCACGGATGAAGCGCGTTAACGCAAAGGTTCCATGTTAAGTGCCTGGAGCTTTGTGTTAACATGCTCATGGCTGCTGCAGTAAGGGCAAAAAGTCCTATTTACCACAGATTTCTGTTCATACCTCAGGAGGGTGCAAGCAGAAACCCACGGTAAGTGCAGACTGTGGGTTTATCACTGGCTGCAATTGAATAGCTCTGAGCACTGCAACAAGCTCAGTGTAAGCCCTGTGGCTAATTGAATATGCCCTATATCTATCACCTCTATACCTTGTTATGAACCCCTCCATTAGGCAATTACTGAACAGTAGAGGGAGGAAACAAATACGTGAGGCATTCTAGAAAATACAAAACAAATAAAAAACAAACATGACCTCTACTACTGTAGCTAATAAGTTTGATTTTTGAACATTCTGACTTTAGTCAGAATTTAGAGGGACATTTACTAAGCAGTGATAAGAGTGGAGAAGTGAGCCAGTGGAGAAGTTGCCCATGGCAACCAATCAGCACTGAAGTAACATCTATAATTTGCATACTATAGAATGATACAGAGCTGCTGATAGATTGATGGGGCCACTTCTCCACTGGCTCACGTCTCCGCTTTTATCAATGTTTAGTAAATGTCCCCCTTAGTTTGATCTGTTAAACCAATTTTTTCCATTAAAATATAAGCTCTTAATTTGTAACTGTGGAAGCAGTTATTTAGTCACATATCTGACAGTCCTGATTATCATAGGTCAGTGCTGATTTCTGGTGGCCTAATAGCAATGAGTGTGTGATGTGATCTCAAATGGTCATGGTTTGGCTAGATCAGGACTTGGTGTGTACAGTATGGTATATCCTGATTTTCCCATTAGGAATGTCGAGGGCTATTCATAAGAACGCAGCCTATCAATTCACTACAAACCTGTGGCATCACCAATACATTTACTGTCTGAGTTACAGATGTGCCAGTATACATCTTTGCCCACGAAGCGTTCGCATCACTGGACAAAGAATGCCATGCCGTGGCATGTGCCATGGCGTTTGCAGGTGCACGCGTATGCACGCTCCTGCGAATGGGTTTCACCAGCGGAAGCAGTTTGGCAGCAGTCAGGCAGCATGAATAAGAGGCTCCCGCTGCCACGTATAGAGACAGGGGGACTGCAAGACACTGGGAACGGGTACGAGAGAATATGCTCCCGCTACTCAAAGTTACAATGCTCTTTTGATTGCTGCATGCATGATCATTAGCATATGAAAGCAGGAATGCGGAACCGCCACGCCATGGATGTAAAAATAGCAAAAATATGTGAGGACTCGTCTGTATTTCGGGAAGCGGTGAAAATATGCTGCACGTTATCCCGGCGATCACAATGCTGACGTTGGTATCCCGCACAGCAGTACAATACTGGCCCCGGAATACCGACGCCACAGGATTTTCTCCACGACACCCATAGAGGGAGAATATAACCTGTGCGTGAGCCCACAGGGGGCTTACTAGCGCTCGCCCTGTTGCCGACATCCTGGTGGCCAGGATGCCGCTGTCTGTAAACTGACACTGCCATCCCGGCCATCGGTATTACATACTGATTCCCTGTATGTCACAGTGCTTAATTGCTTCCACTTGTCCCTAGTGAATTTATACAGTAAGATACATTTTCTTTAATGGATTTGGCAAATGGCCGTCTCTAGTATGAGCAGTTTAAGTGGAAATAAAAAAAAATCATAAAGCTGCTAAAAAAAAAACAGCCTGGCTATCAAAATCATTTGGCACGCCTGCTGATTAAATATGTTTTAGGACCTAGCTCTGACAACCATTTGTTTGCATCCACTCTGCATGTGTTGCCAGCATTTTTTTTTAAATAATAGCACAATAAAGCAGCATTGCAAACACAGATTCATAATAAAGGTACTGGAGCCAAAACCTTAATCCTGAAATTTGGCTCTCTTTTGTAACTGTCATGAATGAAATGTGTTGAATATCTATTGCTCAAACAGCTTCTTAATATGCTTGGTTGATTATAAGTACAAACATAAACTCTTTTTAATCCATTCCAAAATCATATAAATTTAGTGTGCCATGTCTGTTTACTTAGTATGAAAGAAAGTAGTTAAAATAATGAGTTGGTAATGAGCCGTACCTGCCTACTCTCCTGTAATGTCCGGAGACTGCTGGATTTTGGGATGCTCTCCTGAATCCCGGAAAGAGTAAACCTTTGGCAAATACGTGATGAACTGTGATCAGAGACCATTATGACACGGGTATTACTTTACCCATAACCCTCTCCTCCAAATAACTTAATTTAACAGATCCATGTTAAATGATAATTGCATTGAGTGTAAAATGAGATACAAAAGAACAATTGACTTATGTCTACTGAATACACAAACCATAATGCCTTAGAATTTTTTTTTATTGGTTTTGGGCTTCAATCACACACAAACACAGAGAGATACTTCGAGACTATTACGGCTAAGTCTTGACTATTCCCCAATAGGCTGTACACACAATAGAGTTGGCAAAGGGCAGTGCTGCACGTAAAGCCTAGGGGAATGGGGGGGGGGGGGGTGTGAGATAACACTGAACCCCTCTTGGACACACAGTTACTGTCCCCTGCCCACTGTCCAGATTATATAGGGGGTGGGGGAGAGACACACCTTGCACAGCCTAATTCCAAAGATAGTGAGAAGTGATATCATGCTAAGACATGCAGTTCCACACAGAAGAAAATAAATCGCAGATGCACACTATAATACTAAGCACTGCTAACCAGAATACTTTGAGTACACTCTGTAATCTAAAGGGCCGTATTCACGGGCCGATTTGGGGAGACATGTGTGCTGAGCGGTTCGCTCAGCACACATCTCTCCCCCCGCTCAGCACAGCGCGATGTGTGCTGAGTGTGTGGGGGGAGACGGGGGGGGGGGGGGGCGCTCATTTCACCCAGGTGAAGTGAGCGACCTGCTAGGTTGGCCTGCATACAGGCCAATCTAGCACCAGCAATAGCGATGCCCGGGGCTGCGCATCGCTATCGCTGTGAGGGGTATACACGGAGTGATCGCTGCTTAAAATCTAAGAAATCTAGTCAGATTGCTTAGATTTTAAGCAGCGATCGCTCCGTGAGCACCCCCCTTAACACACAGCAAAATTGAGGCTCTTAGCATAATTTTTGGCCAAAATACATGGGCCCACCAACCAACAACCAGGTGACCTCATCTGGTGGGTCCCTAACAATAAGTTTCAAGTCCAGGGCACGTGACCCCCAAGTCAGCACAGGTCAAATGCCCTGAGGCACCAAACTAGTGTGACATTAAAGTGTTAGTAAGTATTAATAAGTAAGCATAAGCTATGTTTTAAGAGTGTTACATGGGTGAGAGGTAATAATTAGTATGTTAAAAAGGGTTATATAGGTAGTAAAATAAATAGGTGCTTAAAAAGTGCTAAATTAAGTCTTACATTGTGATATCTCAAAGCAGCCAGGCCACACCAAACTAGGGGGCCACGCGCTAAGAACTCATCCCTAAAACGGACAAATTGTATACATTTATTCAGGATTTACCATAATAGTGCCTTTCCCAATATGCAGTCTGTAAATGCCAGAGATCCATACTAATAAAAAAGGCCCTCATGTAGATGGGTGGGGTGCTAATCCCAGCTGAAGGAGTCTCCGCCTTCAAGTGGTCCAAAAATGATGCTTTGCTCTATGTAATGTTACAGAGTTTATTACAATTCTGATTAGCAGTGCTTACATAGTTACATAGTAACATAGTGAGGTTGAAAAGAGGCAAAATGCCCATCAGGTTGCCCATCAACCTGTATTCTGTGTTAAGCTGTTCATATTATATTGCACCTGCTGAAGTAATGGTTTAGTACCAGTTGACAACTATGATTCTTACCACTCCCAGATCTTAATGTCACTATGTTAAATGCTATAACCCTGGATACTTTTTCCAGTTAAAAAATTGTCCAGTCCGCTTTTAAATGCATTTACAAAGTCTGCCATTATTACCTTCTCTGGCAGGGAGTTCCAAATCTTTATTGCCATTACCGTGAAGAACCCTGTCCTACGTTGTGTACGGAATTTCTCTCCTCTAGCCTCAGCGAGTGCCCACGTGTCCTATACAGGGTTCTTTTAATAAACAAATCCCCTGCTTTCTCCTTGTAATGACCCTTTAAATATTTGAAGATATTAATAATGTCCCCTTTTAGTCACCTCTTTTGTAGTGTATACATATTTAACCTAGTAAGCCTTTCCTCATACTCCAGTGTCTCTAACCCTGTAATCAACTTAGTAGCTCGCCTTTGAACTCTTTCTAGTTCCCCAGTATCTTTTTTATAATATGGTGGCCAAAATTGAACTCAATATTCAAGGTGTGGACATACCAATGATTTGTTAAGTGGCAGTATTACATCCTCGTCCCTTGTCTCAGTGCCCCATTTTATGCACGCAAGCACTTTACTTGCCTTTTTTGCTGCATTTTGACATTGTGTACTGTTTTAAGCCTATTATCGATGAGCACCCCCAAATCTTTTTCCACCAGAGTTACCCCTATATTTTCCCCATTTAGAGTGTAGTATACATGTGTGTTTTTTGTCCCAAAATGCATAACTTTGCATTTTTTTTATATTGAACATCATTCCCCATTTAGACGCCCAGGTTTCAAGTTTAAATAAGTAATTCTGTAGGGACTCCACATCGCTTTCTGAATTAATTACCTTACACAGTTTAGTATCATCTGCAAAGATTGACACTGTGCTTTCCAGGCCTATTCCTAGATCATTGATAAATATATTGAACAGTAGCGGGCCAAGTACGGACCCTTGTGGTATTCTGCTGACTACTGGTGCCCAGCTGGAGAACATTCCGTTGACCACAACTCGTTGTACTCTGTTATCCAGCCAATTACCTATCCATGTGCAAATAGTATATCCTAGGCCAAATTCCCTTAATTTCATGATGTCTCCTGTGAGGCACTGTATCGAAAGCTTTTGCAAAATCTAAATACACCACATCCACTGCTTTTCCCTGGTCAAGATTATTGGTCACTTCCTCGTAGAAGCTAATTAAGTTAGTTTGACATGATCTATCCCTTTCAAACCCATGCTGACTTTTGCTAATAAACTTATTAACCTGCAGATAATGCTGTATGCTATCCCTCAAAATACCTTTCAATATTTTACCCACAATAGAGGTTAAACTAACGGGTCTATAGTTACCAGGATTATTTTTAGTTACCTTTTAAATAATAGCACTACCTCAGCTATGCGCCAATCCTTTGGTACCATTCCTGATATACTGTAATTGAACTATGGAAAATCAAGTAAAGGGGTTTTGCTAGCTGCGACCTAAGCTCCATAATAACCCTCGGATGAAAACCATCTGGGCCTGGGGATTTATTAATCTTTATGTTGCTTAGTCTCTCGAGGACCACTTCCTCACTTAAACAAGCATCAAGCCAAGAGTCATTACCTTCACTATCGTTATGCACTACTCTCACCGTCTGATCCTCCCTGGTGAATACTGTGGGGAAAAAATTGTTCAGTATTTCAGCTTTTATTTTATCATCGTTTATCAAAGCTTCTAATTCATCTTTTAATGGGCCTATGTTCTCCTTCTTTTACCTATTACTGTTTATGTATTTCTAGAACTTTTTAGGATTGGTTTTACTCTCTATAGCGATTTGCTTTTCGTTTACAATTTTACCTGCCCTTATTACTTTTTTGCATTTTTTATTGCCTTCCTTATAATGCTGGAATGACTCATCCCCTTCATTAGATTTAAATGTTTTGAAAGTACGCCTCATTTTAGCCATTGCTTCTTTGACCTCCATATTAAGAGACATTGGGGGTCATTCCGAGTTGTTCGCTCGTTGCCGATTTTCGCTATGCTGCGATTTGTTGTTAACTGCGCATGCACATGGTACGCAGAGCGCATGCGCTAAGTTATTTTACACAAAACTTAGTAGATTTGCTGGTGTTCGAGTGACGATTTTCAGTCGCACTGCTGATCGGTAAATGATTGACAGGAAAGGGGCATTTCTGGGTGGTAACTGAGCGTTTTCCGTGAGTGTGCTAAAAAACGCAGGCGTGTCAGGGAAAAACGTGGGAGTGTCTGGAGAAACGGGGGAGTGGCTGGCCAAACGCAGGGCGTGTTTGTGACGGCAAACCAGGAACTAAACGGACTGAGGTGATCGCAATCTAGGAGTAGGTCTGGAGCTACTCAGAAACTGCAAAGAATTATTTAGTAGCAATTCTGCTAATCTTTTGTTCGCAATTCTGCTATGCTAAGATACACTCCCAGAGGGCGGCAGCCTAGTATGTGCAATGCTGCTGAAAGCAGCTTGCGAGCGAACAACTCGGAATGAGGGCCATTGGCTTGTGTTTAGTACTCCTTCGTTTCAAGCAACCCTTTTAAAGCATCCCACATTTCCATTGTGTCTTTACCATGAAACAAAGCTTCCCAGTCAATGTCGTTTAGTGCCTGTCTCAGCATATTGAAATTAGCTTTTCTAAAGTTAAATGTACAGATCAGAGGGTCCATGAATGGTAAATGGAAGTAGACCTGGGTAGTTTGTTGGCATCCTAACACATGAAATTTATATGTAATTACCATATGTTATCTATTTAATTATATACCATAACTCCCAACTGTCCCACTTTGGATGGGACAGTCCCATTCTTCTGGAACTGTCCCACCCGCCGCTCACAGCGTCCTATGGATGGGGTTTGGGGTAGCATGTGCACGTCTTCTACACAATGCATGGACAGTCACAGGTCAGCCCAGCATCTCCAGGTGTGCTACCCATGAGGCCCCACCCCCATTTCAGCCTTCGACACAATCAAAGTCCCAACTTCTGTGACACAAATTTTGGGAGGTATGATTTACCTTTATTTTGCTTGGGTGGTATTAATACATTCAGATACTTTACTATTTGTGTCTATCTTTGTATCTGTAACTAGCCAATGGACATTACAATTATTTACTTAGTAAATTTGCAGTGGAAGTGTTATTATTCTAACTTTAGAACAACAATCCAGATTGTTTTTAGTAAGAGAATGCCAAGTACTGTAGTGCTGAACAAATAACTGTGATCGTTTTAAATTTGGACTTAGATTTCCATTCACAGTGATGAGTAACTGGATGAAAGTAATTCATATTATCAATATTCCGGGGAATTGTGATTTCCACAGACACATTCACTCTTTCATAATGGTTCATTAATGTGTTCTGGCACTAGTTGGAAGTCACTAGAGTTGTAGTAAGTGTTGTAGTACTGTCAGCTATGCTGAAACATTGTATACAAATAAGATGTGTGGGTTAACGGTTTTGCCCACTCCAGTTACTACAATATTGTAGTCATGAACTTTTTAAAATGTATGTTAGGAACATTCTGCTGCTATGCAAATGCATCTAAGTGCATCTAAGTTTGTTGTGGGTGGTAGAGCACTTTCTAAATGGGCGTGGGTAATTATTTTAGCTGGGGGGGGGGGCAATTAACACTTTTCAGTGAACATTTGAGGGCTGAACACAAAATATCTTGCATTTACAGTCCCTATCATATAAATACAGTAAGATATTTCTAAAGATAAAGATTTATAAAAATCTTTTAATCAAAAATTGTATGAAGCAAACAGTACAGGAAAAACAACACTGATCGAATATAGAAAACATTAGGGGCTGAATGTAATAGCTTTGTGTGAGAACAAAGTCCTGCACCTCCGGCAACTCGGAGGCTATTACATTTAGCCCTACGGGGTCTATTCAGGAAGCAGTGAAAAGAGTGGGGAAGTGAGCCATTGCAACCAATTAGTGTCGAGGTAACATTTATTACATGTATTCTATGAAATTATACGTAGCAACTGATTGGTTGCCATGGGCAACTTCTCCACTGGCTCACTTATCTACTCTTATCACTGCTTCATGAATAAACACCTAAGTGCCCAGGCAGGAGAACTAGGGCCAGGAAGGAGGAAGATTGCTTATTTGCAGTGTTTGGACGGAGATGGGACATCTGTTTCAGACAGATCTTTTGCACCCTGAATGGGTAGAGCATTTGTACGGATAGGCTTTCATATGCAGTTGCATGGATTTTCAGTATACTCAGGTGGATTCTCTCATTACCATAATGTCATTATGTATAATAATGATGCAGATGCCTCTGGCTCAGAATCCACCGCTATATATTTGTATACTACTATTTTTCTGCTCTAACCCAAAACAACCACACTCCATCTCTGCTGGTGCCTTTGCTCTGCTAGGGATTTGCCAAGGCAGTCAGTTCATGCATCTGATAGGGGGGCTAGGAGTGTGCAGCTGCACCTGGCTGTGCGTGACACTCTGTAGTTCATCAGTGACAATCGTGTGGCAATTTGAAGAGCTGTCAGGTTCTTGGCCGGATTAAGCCTTTGGGGGCGGAGTCATTTAAGCACTCCTTCAACCCTCCCTTCTTGTCAGCACCTCATTCCCACTTGTCATCTGCCTGCCCCCACTCATCATGCAGCCCTACCCTATGGGACTGCACAGTGCAGCAGTGTGATCCCACAAGGGAGAGTGGGGAAGCTGGGAGCACCTAGCCTACCCCCATTAGTCCTCCATTCCCACCCCCACTGTCATATCTCTGCTTATCTCACCAGTCAGGTTTGAACCTGTCTACATTACAGTTGCAGTCAGCAGTGCCTTTCTAGCTATGGTGACTATTTTATGTTTGCCAACTCTCTCTAACTGTCAGGGAAACGCCCTGAAATAGTAGCAATCTCCCTGGCTCCCTGAAGAGTCTAGCAATCTCCCTGATTGCACCTTACTCCCATAATATAGCTGTTATATTCTTGGGAAAAAAAGGAAATCAGAGATACATTCAAATGGGCCCATCAGTGACATTTCCCTGCATTTGTTTTAAGGCTCAACTGTGGCCATTTACAGTATATGGAACCACTTGGAAAACATAACACACCAGCAAACCCTGAAATGTATCAGTGTTTTTTCATCAACAAACAGACCTTGGGGGTAAATCAGACCTGATCGCTAGGGTAGGTTTTTTGCATCCCTGTGATCAGGTAGTCGCCGCCTACAGCGGGAGGGGGAATTCGTTGTGCAGGGGTGCGATCGCATGTGCAGGAAAGCTGCACAAACAGAAGTTTGTGCAGTTTCTGCACAGCCCAGGACTTACTCAGCCGCTGCGATGATCGGGGACGGAGCTGATGTCACGAATCCTCCCACAAAACGCCTGGTCCCTCCTGTGTCAGTTGCCACAAACAAATGCCCTCTTCCTGTTCAATCTTCTTGTGATCGCAGGTGCGATTGGATTTTTTGCAAAATCCCGTCACTGCCCGGCACTCCCCAGCGCTGCGGACCGTCGTACCTGCGCATTGCGGTGCATATGCATGCGCAGTTCAGACCTGATCGCCCACTGTGCGAAAACGCTCAGCAGCGAACAGGCCTGAATTAGCCCCTAACTGCTTTGGGGGTCATCTGCATTAGGATGTAAGTCATTTTTATGACACACCTCTCAGAGGTAGCAGTACACTTCTGCACTTAAAGGTGTTACTTTCACAATGTCCATGAAATGCTTTTCTAAAAGTGGGCAAGTACTGTATGCTCTAATTTCAAATATGGATAATTATTGACTGATATGCATACTGTATATTGTATTGTTTTTGGGGGTCATTCCGAGTTGTTCGCTCGTTAGCAGATTTTAGCAGCATTGCACACGTTAGGCCGCCTCCCTCTGGGAGTGTATCTTAGCTTAGCAGAATAGAGAACGAAAGATTAGCAGAATTGCAAATAGAAAATTCTTAGCAGTTTCTGAGTAGCTCCAGACCTACTCACAGATTGCGATCAGCTCAGGCCGTTTCGTTCCTGGTTTGACGTCACAAACACGCCCTGCATTTGGCCAGCCACTCCCCCGTTTCTCCAGACACTCCCGCGTTTTTTTCCTGACACGCCTGCGTTTTTTAGCACACTCCCAGAAAACGGTCAGTTTCCGCCCAGAAACACCCACTTCCTGTCAATCACACTCCGATCACTACAACGATGAAAATTCTTCATTCGGACGTGAGTAAATCTACTAAGTTTTGTGTTAAAATACTGCGTACCATGCGTATGCGCATTTTAGCCTTAATCGCTCCGTTGCGAAAATCGGCAACGAGCGATCAACTCGGAATAACCCCCCTTGTCCTGTATTAGTGCATTCACTTTGTATAATGCTGCACACCCCTTATAGTGCCCTATACATAACAGTAATGGAGACTCACCACTGAGAAAAGCAGTCCTTACTCCTTACTCCATTTGTCTCTTTCTCCAAATCTCTATAATGACAATATGTGTGAATTTACTTTTTGCCTGTATCTGCTTGTTTTCTCCAGCACATGAGAGCTTCTTCAGGTGGGAGGCTTGTTTCCTTTTATACTCCAGGGTGGCTTTTCAAAGCAACACATCCATATTTAATGGAAAATAAAAACAGAAACAAATCGAAAATAATTGTGTGTGGTAATTTAACAGGAAATCATCAGCAGGAGTTGTTTGTTTCTCATCTGTCTATGGACAAAACATAATGGGGAAAATGTAATAGCCTGTGAGAAGCAGGACTTCGTATGAGTCTGCCTGGATTTTTAAAGCGGAAGTTATTTACACTGCAAAATTCAGGTTGGTTTTGCCATGTAATTGAAAGCCGCTGTAAAAGTCCGTGCAGACTCACATGAAGTCCCGCACGTCCTGCTTCTCGCAGACTATTACATTTTACTTCTTACTGTATCATACCTCCCAACTTTCAAGGATTGTCAAGCGGGACTTCATGCGCGGCGGAGCCGCGCCTGGCGCCGAAAATGGGCATGTCTACATAAAATGGGCGTGGTTTTGCATAAAGGGGGCGTGACCTCGCGGCAAAGCCGCTATCGCGAGCCACGGCCCCCGTTCTTGTTACTATGGGGGGCTTGGTCAGCGCTCAGTGAGCTGCTGGCATGCCCCCAGTACCTCTGTCTCCATGAATAGACGCTGTGTGCGCACACTGCTGCCCGCGGGTGGGACAGCGGGACAGTCCCCAAAAAACGGGACTGTCCCGCGAAAATCGGGACAGTTGGGAGGTATGCTGTATATCTGTTATTACAGTATGTCACTGTAATCTGCAAAATTCATTTGGTATAACATATGTCTAAATCATACATTAATAGTTGTAACAACCATTTACATTGTAACTTTCAGGTTGGAAATCTCCCAAGCGATTACATTATGCGTCTGAAACGCGTCCCAGTAAAAGATCATCTGGTAAGAATGTGTGTTTATTTTCTACTGTATGTGTGTCTGCTCATGTGTTTGTGTGTGTCTGTATATTTTCTTCTATAGTACTTCTTGCTTAGTTTAAACTCATTTATGTCTTAAATAAATGAGTGAGAAAAGTTGTTTTTTTCCTGTTACATGTCTTACTACTGTGAAATCTTTATCATATTGATAGACTTGTGCCTGTATACTGTATGTTCTTCCTCATATAGGGCCTAATTCAGATGTGGTTGGAGTTGCTATCACTGCTGCTTTTTTGAAGCCGCCCCCTCACCACCCCAGTCACTGACAGTCTGCTGCCATCCTGCTTCTGACATTGCAGGACTCGTTTGCGCATGCGCAGAATGGGTCCTGGGCATGCACAAAGTACCGAACATGAGTACTTTGCGCATTATAGCGCAGGAACAACTGCACTTGAATGGCCCCTGTGAAGTGCGCCTCCTGTTGTGCTTTCCTTCCTCCACGCATGTAGCCAGATTCTAGCACGGTAAAATATACTTTTAAATTCTTTGTCAGAATCTCCCATACAGTATGTAATTGGGAAAAGATGTGCTACTCAGTCACTACCCAGTAATACCAGTAGTTAGGAATGATAAAGATCATACCCTTAATATATAGTGACATGCACTTTCAGTGGCCTCTTTTAGCAATATATTGCGGAATCATGCTCTATAAAACAAGGAAGGCCCAAACCTATGGAATGTGAGCAGAGAACATCATAAAAGGTTATCTCATAGGGGTACCGTACCAGGGATTGGAACATTGAGCTTTTCCACTTACTTGCTACCATTAGTTAAAACCTATTCAGGGGCAAACGCAGGATTTCTAAGGGGGGGTTTCCATGTGTGTTTTGCTATGTTGTTGCTGCACATAACAGTATTTACTAGCAGCACTGCGATGCGTATGCATCATGGTATGCCGTGCTCAGTCGAAGTTAATGGATAGTGGGAACACGCGTCCCACGTTATGAATGATGTGATGTGGCAACAACATAGCAGGACACATCTATATACAGTATTTACACAAACGGGATCCCAGGGGTCGATATACCGATGCCGGGATCCCGATGGAGGACACCTTCACGGCGTCAATGTACTGACGCAAAACGGGATGCCGGCGTCAAAATACAGACAGCCTGCATCCCAAACGTCCGCACAGCGGAATGCACTGGGAAGGGGGGGGGGGGGGAGGATAGGTTCGGGCAGCAGAAGGGGGTTAGACTTACGGTACACTCCCGGGAAGGTTAGGGACTGGAGAGGGAGGGTTAGGCACATACAGGGTGAGGTTAGGGTTAGGCACCTAGCGGGGAGGGTTAGGTTTAGGCAGCGGGAAAGGGAGGGTTAGGGTTAGGCATCACTTGGGATGGTTAGGGTAGGGAAAACATGAGGGTTAGGGGGCTAAATGAGGGGCTGTCGGGATTATAATAGACGGGATGCCGCTGTCGGTATACTGACTGCCGGCATCCCATCCATCAGTATCTCATACTGATCCCAGATATATAGATATATATATATATATATATATATATATATATATATGTATATATAATGGAAACCAGTCTATAGATAGATAGACAGACAGACAGATAGATAAATAGATAGATGTAGAATACAGATAGAAAGATAAACGTAGAAGCACTAGAGAGAGAAAGAAAGAGACACTGTAGATAGATAGAGACAGAAGAAAACTGAGTGAGAGAGACTGTAGATAGATCACACACAAAGCCAAACTTACTCTTCCTCTGTAGGATCCCAGCTCCTGTGTGTGTGATCTCTGGAGTCCCCTATGTCAGGTCAGGTCTCTCCCCCACATTTCCTGCTCCTGCCTCTGAGCTGCATGCCTCATGTCAGCTCAGTTCTCAGGGACGACTTCTTGCTGTGTGGACAGCACAAATGAAGATGGGGGCCTCTAGAGGCTCCTGGCAGTACTGCACTTGGCAGTGGCACTGATACTGTAGCTCCTCTCTGTCAGCGTCCGGCCGGCTCATCATAACAGCCGTCCAGGTCAGAGATGCAGACAGAGTGTCTGACGGCCAGCTCTGATCAGGGGGGGTTTCTGGGTACTCAGAAACCCCCCCTGCGTGCGCTACTGCTATTTAATAATCATTTGTGGCCATGGTTTCTTTGTAAGAAGATAGTGACAGCAGTGTTTTATGTAGCAACTAAGAATCCTTATGATACCACAAGGCTGGTAGGTCATGGTACTGGCCTGTCATACATTTATAAATGCATTTCTGTCTCAAAATTCTTCCATATTACACAAGGTCATGACTAAGCTAAGTCTATAACATTCAAAAAGAGTTATCTTTTAAATATAAGATCTAAAGTTTTAAAGGCATAAACTATTTGCTTTGAAACAACTTTGCTAGTGGTAAATTCTGGACAGATGTATATGGTTTTCCTGCAGATCTGTCAGAGTCAGTAACCTGACTAAACTTTACAACATTAAAACCAGTAAAGTACACATTAGATGATTACTTAAAAACTGTAACAGTACCTCTTACAGTATATTGTACTTTAACCTAATATCATTTATTTATTAACCATTAAACAATCACTCTAAAATAATAAGATCACTGCCATAATTAAAAACATGATCAATATATGTAACGCAGTTGGACAAACGAACCTTCACAGAATGCAAGGGTTCACACTGAGTCAAAGAGGATGACTTGATCAGATTGGAGCTACTGTAGTCAAAGATCACATGACTCTTAAGTGCTATCCTTAAAATTTGTAAAGTGTCTCCTAGCTGTTCATGTTACATAAATCACTGGCACAATGACACGACCCATTGTCTGTCTAGTAGCTGGAACCAACTCACTTTGGATGTGAAGTTTAATAATTGTCCAGTATTCACTAGGGAAAGAGGTAATGAACTGCAAGAAGTTGTGGCTCGCAAGATAATCCAACTAGCTGCAGTTTACAGTGTATGGAGACAAGTCAAGTCAAAGGCATAATAAAACAACAAACCAAGGCTCAGTACGGGCAGCGCAGGCAAGGGGAAGGTACACAGAGATGGTGCCTTCTAGTCAACTACAGGCTGAGCCAGTAAAAGATGGGTGGGTCAGCGATCAGGTGGCAGGGACATATAAGGCTAGTAAGATGTCAGGTCAGTTACAGCTTGCTTTATGAACTTTAATAAAGTAGCATAAAAAATACTGTAGTAAAGGGACTTGTGTTCATATAAAATAATATTGTGTATTGAGTGTACTTTTAAATCCAAATCCCAATAAACTCAGTAGCCCTGGCTACAAAGCATAATCGACTGATGCAAGGTAACGCAAGCTGTGTACAGTATTGCGAATCCATTTATTTAATGTAGGGGCTGTTAAAATCCATTACATTACTGTAATTACCAATAACATTTCATTCAACAAAAGCTTTTCATTGTTGCCTGATTTGTATAGTCATACACATGCTTTTGGTACCAGTGTATATTTGATGAAAGAAAACCTAAGAAACATAATTTGCTGTTCTAATACATAATTTGGTGACAGTTGGCACTTATCTACAGTTGTAACTTTGAGACTTGTAATTCCTCCTGGGGCAGTGTTTATTCTGTGCAAGCCTTGCCCAAACTACTGTACTTTCCTGGAACTGCTAGTCAATCAGGGTTTACTTTAAGTTGACCAATTCGAGTAGCATCCAAAAACATTTATTTTCCCTTCAGTTCTCAAAACTTCATATCTCACTTATAAGAGAACAACAAAACAGGCTGCAGTGCTTTGTTAAAACATTTGTAGTCTATTACTGGAAGATTTACTAAAGAATGATATGGAATTCTTGCAGATACTTCAATAGGACAAAGTTAATGCTGTTTATTTATAATCTGTACACTGTGAAACCATAGCTAAGCTGTTCCCTACTTTTTTCGTTGGATTCCATCAGTAAATAATTAGTTGCAACTAGTTTTTCAATATTTCAACCACTTTACAGTAGAAATACTATAGAGCATAGATTGACACTTAATATACACTGATGTGAAGTAGAAAAAGTGATTTTTATGAAGTGTGCTTGAACAGTGTTAAAGCTATTAACTCTGATGGCAGAAGTAAATTGCATAAGTTTATTCTTTTTTCAACCACAAGACTAAAAATAAGCATAATGGTGGTGCACAAATTGGCTTAAAGTGCTGTTAATTGTAATGTTTCAGGCACGGAAAGTTAGGCTAAAGCATTCATTCTTTTTAAAAAGACTATTGCCATACCACACCTTACTGCCCTAACAAAGTATGGCCTAAACCTCCCGGAAGAAGTTATGAAAACAAAGTACGTGTTGCCTGAGTTGTCCTAGGTAGAACCATAATTCTAAAATCTTTCAGCAAACTCTTATAAACCTGCCAATAGTGTTGCAATAGCACAGTGCCAAAGTTTTATGAATAAAAACCTAGTTAATATTTTATGACCGGAATGGAATTAATACTCATAATTGCTAGGCTCTGCAGGGCAAGGTTAAACATAATATTGACGTCAATAACATTGTATCCCTAACCACTTGTTTGCTTGGTATGTTGTGGTGTATTTCTATATTACACCCTTGGATCAACTGCCTGACTGTAGCTCACATGCTTTCACCTCAGGCTCCTCTGGGTGAACAGGTAGCAGATGTCCCTGCACATGCAGATTTAGTAGCAGCAAACTTTGTACAGTGTAGATGGTATGCGGTCAGGGAGTCGACGGTGATTATATCCCCAGTCACTTTGTTGACCTCACTTTGCCGGGTTCTTGACACTGTTGAAATGCTACTTACAGTATTTTTCTCAAGCCAGTATTATAACTTTAAACATGCCGGTAATATAAATTGTCACTGTCAACCTCTGTACCCATCCTGTTTCCAAGTAACAACGTCTCCTCGCTCCATCTTTGCTATATTTGGTGTACTATAAAATGCAGTGTCAGACCTGCCATGTAGCTCTCAGAGCGAGCACCTATGCTCACATACCTCAGATCCATGCAGGGAAAGTAAGCATCATACTACCCTGATTGAGAACTTGGTTTACACACTCCTGACTCCACAGCATCACTGGTGACACTTTCTATTTTGATGAGCCTTTCCCTCAAAACTCAGACATAGTAAAGTATTAGCAGCATCTCAGCAGACCACACTTTGGTGCTCATGGCAGTTGGGTTCACTTAGCATCATTCCACCTGGTTACTGTTAATACAAGTATTATGCTCACGTGTCAAATGTAGTCACTCAAAGGCATAGATTCAAATTATAGTCAAAACTAGAAGCTAGTCCTCATGCCCCAGGTGCCGCCACCACTTATACACCCCTAGTTACGACCCTGCATGTTGGTAACATGTCTCTACAGTATATGCAATAAAATGCATACATGCAACTTTTTTTTTTTTTTTTTTACTGTGTCTTTGAATAAATAATTTTCATCTCCTGCACATCTTGTCCTGGAGCTAACGAGGAGCCAGATAGAGGCAAACAGGTAACAACAATATCTCAATTAGATAATGTAGGGAAAAGAACAGTATAATTTTTTTTAACATATAGTTATATAGCACCAGCTATTACTGGTTGCACTTTACAATAAACCACTGTTAAATGCACTGTTGTGTGTCAAATATTATTTAAAACTCCAAAGTGTTCCTGGCTGGATAAAGGTGGGAGGAGACACAGTTGGTAATCTAGGCTGCTTCCTATTTATTAGGTAGCTTCAGTACACCATTATTTTATTTATTACCAGTTATTTATATAGAGCACACATTTTCTGCAGCGCTTTACAGAGAATATTTGGCCATTCACATCAGTACCTGCCCCAGTGGAGCTTACAATCTATATTCCCTACCACATATACACGCGCACACATTTACAATAGGGTTAATTTTTTGGGGAGCTAATTAACCTACCCAGTGATCGCGAAATACGCGGTATAGTGCGTTTTTATGCGCTACAGGCAGAGAGGGACTTGTTTTTTTAAAAATGAGTGGGTCCCGCGGGACGCGCTGTTTCTGAATGACGTGTGCCCCTCTGCCAATACCGACCTCTCTTACCATCCAATCGCTGCCGGCAGCTTTTCTCCATCCAGTCGATGCTGGCAGCATTTCCCATTCAGGCCCTGGCTGAGACCATTCTCCCTGCCCGTGCACGCCATGCTGCAGCACAATAAGAGACAGCTCCCGGTCCCAGCAGCTGCAGTAGGTGCCGGGCTGTGTTGTGTGACAGCGCCTGCCCACTAGTCAGCACAGTGTGATCATCTATAGACGCTGAGTCTCTGGCTACATGTGGTTGCAGCCTGTAAGTTATACTTGTAAGCAACTAATGGAGGGAATGTGGTGTGGAGTGTGTGTGTGTGTGTGTGTGTGTGTGTGTGTGTGTGTGTGTGTGTGTGTGTGTGTGTGTGTAGGGGGGTGTTGGCAGCTAACAATGCAAACATGGGGAATGGGGTAGTGCCCATCATACACTCTGCCCATACCCCCACAGTACCTGTTATACACACACCCAATACCCCCACAGTGTGCAACAAATGCCCCCCCCCCCCCGACCCACATACCTATACGGTGGCCATTATATATCCTCCATACCCACACAGTGCCCATCATATACACACCCCTATACCCACACAGTTCCCTCCTGTGCTGCGGGGTTGACATCAGGTAGCGGCCACATGTGAGTCAAAGTGTAACAAGGAGTGGTGGATGGGCTTGCTATAGGGGGTTCCTTTGATGCTGTTGGGTGGGACGACTGGGGGTCTGAGGTGGTGGCTGCAATGTGTATAGCGTGCTCTGCCTGGCGCAATGTGTATAACGTGTTCTACCTGGAGCAATGTGTATAACGTGCTCTGCCTGGCGCAATGTATAATGTGCTCTGCCTGGCGCAATGTATATAACGTGTTCTACCTGACGCAATGTGTATAGCATGCTCTGCCTGGCTCAGTGTGTATAGGTGGTTCTGCCTGGTGCAATGTGTATAATGTGCTCTACCTGGCGCAATGTGTACAATGTGCTCTACCTGGCGCAGTGTGTATAACTTGCTCTACCTAGCGCAATGTGTATAACGTGCTCTGCCTGGTGCAATGTGTATAACTTACTCTGCCTGGTCCAATGTGTATAATGTGCTCTGCCTGGCGCAAAGTGTATAACGTACTCTACCTGGTGCAGTGTGTATAATGTGCTCTACCTGGCAGTGTGTATAGGGGGTTCTACCTGGTGCAGTGTGTATAAGTGGCACTACTGTGTGGTGTAATGTGAATTGGCACTATTATGTGGCCACGCCCCTTCCCCACAAAGCTACACTCCTACATTTTTTATGTGCGCCTTTGGTGCACACTGTCCATACTTTAGAGAATGGGAGGGGGAGCGCCAATTAACTTTCTGCCACAAGAGCACCAAAATGTCTACGTACAGCTCTGGTGCAGTACCCTGTATGCTACACAGCCCAGCAGCATTGTCACCCTCTCCTCCCCCTTGCAACACTTTTGTAGTGTCCAACTCAAGTCTGTGTTTTCATATTTGAATCATTAATAAGAACATTCATTCCGATGGGACCCATAAAAGGAAAGGTAGGACCCCAATTTTTAAAAGTGAGGGGTCCCTGGGACCTACTTTTTTTTCGGATCAGCGCGATCACTGCCTACCAGTATATTTTTTAATTGTGGGAGGAAACCAGAGTACCCAGAGGAACCCCACAAACCCATGCAAGTATTGCACTATCTTTACTGTTCCATGATATTAAAATCAAGTGGAACTTTTGGATAGTTTAGTATCAAAGTCTGCTACTCTCTCTCTCACTCTCACTATCTCTCTTTCTCGCTCTCTCATCAAGAAAGCATTTGTTTGAGTTACTGTACTTTTTTCCTTGTTTGTTAGAAAATACCTTTTTTGTAAAAATGTCTGCCTTTTCTTGTCTAGCTAAACTGGAGATGCATTTTGTATGAATAATCTTTTAACAGGAACTCAAGGCCTGAGAGTCTTTCTTAATGAATCTCTAAAGAGCTCTTTTCACTTTTATTTTTAGAACTACAAAAATATCCAATTTCCAATCCAGATACTTTTGTATGGCAAACAATGAACAGCTGTATTAAATGGAAAAACAAACATATTATATAATAGTTTTTAAAAGTAATTTGACTTCGCTGACATAATGCATTGAGTCATTTTGTTGTATAAATGGTTCCTTATTGTCTGCCTGTGAATGTTTATACTAAATTAAATCATTGTGAGTTCATATGATTGTTTACAACTGGTATATGCCTGCATGTGTGAGTATGTGTATAGTATGTGTCTGTAGATATATACAGTATATATCCGTCTTTGGCTCCTGTGCATTATACGTTCTGTCAATGAGCTGCACTTGTTGGAGGGCAACCGGAACTTGAGTGCCAGTATTGGTAGTATTATATATATATCTATCCTGGCTGTCGGGATCCCGGCGCTCACCATACCGGCTCCAGGATCCCGACCGCCAGGATACCGACACCTATTCTCCCACTTGGGGTGTCCCCGACACCCCTGGAGGGAGAATAAATAGCGAGGCACGCGTAGCACACAAGGGGCTCTTTTGCGCTCACCCCAGCTGCCGGCATTCCGGCGCCCAGCAACCTGCAGTCGGGATTCTGACCGCCAGGATGACGGGCACCGGTATAACGATATCTATCTATCTATCTATCTATCTATCTATCTATCTATCTATCTATCTATCTATCTATCTATCTATCTATCTATCTACATATACACCACTATATATTTAAAACTTATTTCACTTTTCATTTTATATTTATTTATTTTATTTCATAGGCAAAACACTGCTGGTTTTACGTTATGCTGCATGAAGTGTCGTACCGCCTAGAAGAACTGTTATCCAAATTTTCCAAAACATCACAAAATTATCATATCTTAGACAATCTTTCCCTAATACTTCGAGAAATCAGGTTCTGCGTTAAACTGAACGAGCAAGAGGTACTGTAAAGTGTCATGCACTATTTGCACTATTCATTTCTGTGTTCTGTATAGTGAGGGGAGCCTAGGTTCTTCTGTAACGCTAACGCATGCATTGTTCATAGATGTGCATGAATGTGTAGATTTTCCTCATGTATTATGTTATTAATTACAGTGTATAAAACATTTGCCATATAATAGGCAATAGTAATATAGGTAACAGTTTTATATACTTTAATTTACAACTGACAAATTACTGAAGAACTGTCATTTTTACAGCAGTGATTTTAACATGTTGAAAACATATTTTGCACACAATTCACAAATATATGTTAAACTTACTCCTGTAGAATATAAGGTTCTTCATTCATATCTAGATTATATAATCAACCAGTTTTAATGAATTAGTTTGGGAAAATATTACACTTTTTCAGATTTTGCAAATAGCACAATGTTTTTGTTCTCTGTGTTTTTAGGCCTAATACTATTCCAAAAATGTTTTCATTGACAAAGACTATTGTGGACCACTAAGACTATGGTGGGCCACAGGTTGGTCAGACTTGATATGAGTCATACAAAATACAAGTATCAACTGGTCACATACAGTTTTTAACTTGAAATGCAAGGGAGATTTTTCTGGTTTCTTATGGCTTATTGCAAGCCTCAGGAATATTGTGATTGTTTAATTTTAAATGGGTCATGGCATATTTTCTTTTATATCTAAAAGCTAAGACAATGTATAAGCTCAGGTTCAACTGCAATTCACCAGAAATGGATGAACTACATTGCAGAAATAGACTTACTTAAAAATATAACACAGGCCCCCCCACAGATAACAGAATGTAGCTTCAGGCTGAGTTATAATTACTGGAATAAGCAGCACATTCTTTCATGCGTGTGCATATAGGTGAAAATACTGAACGCAGTAGCAAAAACACAGCCCCCAGTGACTTTTTATGCATTATTGATTGTATTTTTAATTTTATCAAAGCAGTCTTTAAACTAGATTTATTTAAAAAAAAAACCAAGAGAACTGATTAAGATAATGCGTACATAGATAAATAATATAACAATGATTTATCAAATTCCTCATTAGCAGTTTATGGGTTATGCTTATTTCTTAATGGTGACCTGTTTTGTGACTATTCTTATATATTCTTTTGTTTTTCTTTAACAGGAATTTGTAGAAGAATACTTAGAGACAATTCCAGAGGGGCATGTGAATCCCAGTGAATTTTTTAAATATGTAAACAACACTATTAACCTTTTCAAGGATATAAACAACACACACTATATTGATACATGTATGGTACCTACAGATGGTCCTGAAGAAGGTAAGCAATTGTTTTAGATGGCTTTGGTAATTGTATCTCTTGTACAACATGGTAACATGGATTGAAAATATACGTGTACTATTTGTCTGTTCTAGGGGATAATGTCACAAAGGGAAACACACAGTATGCATCAAGTAAATTAAAAAATAGCAGCAAAATTGGTAAGTAAATCTATTTTGTGGGGTATTTTTTTCCTGTGAATGTTTGACTTTTCAATGGTTGTATAGCAATTGTCACTAATACACTATCCCAAATCAGCTATTACCGTCCAGGTTTTAAGGAGATGGTTAAATCAAATTGACTGAGGTAATACAGTAATTAAGTCACCTCATAACCTGGACTGCAATGACTGTATACATACACACACAGTAGCTGAAGTACCCGGCGGTGTCCGGATTTAAATCTTCAAGTTATCAATGAGTTGGATGTATCTGTCAACATTTAAAAAATAATTAGCAGGTTATACTCACGAGGTAGCTGCCCAGTGTCTTTTATTTTTTTTGGGGGGGATGGGGGGGGGGGAAGGGTGGTGTTGACATCATTAGCTCTAATCCCCAGCTATCCTTTTTGTTCAGTTTAATAATAATTTTTACATTGTGAGATGGGTGTAAAGTTTTCCTTCTGTTATCAATGTTGCTATTCCAAGGCTTTTGGGTACACAATATTTCTTGTCTTCCCACCTCCATTTCTGTCAGTTATTTTAGTTCATTGATTTACTGTATGGTTATTTGAGTCCGTTACTTCAGGTTATTGAATTATGGTTATTACAGTTCATTAAAGTTTTTATCTAAATCCACCCTTTAGAAGGCGTAGATCAGTTTCCATGTGTCAAAGTTCTCTCTGGCGTCAGACCAGGATTTCAACCCTTTAGTATGTCTTCTGGGATCCAACATTACCACTCTGTGAAATTTTCATCCAAATTGATCCAGTGGAAGGCCCAGAACAGGCTCCCACAGTCAATGTTCTGCCCAGCGTGCACCAACGGGAGGTCTGACCAGGACTTCAACCCCCTAGTATGTCTTCTGCGATTCAGTGTTACCGCTCTGTAAAGTTTTCATTCATTTCCATCTGGAAAAGCTCAGAACAGGCTCCCAGGGTCAAATTTCTGCCCAGCGTACACCAACGGGAGATCCAACTGGGACCCCCTAAAACCTGGCCAGGATCCAACTGGACCACCTCAATCGATGCAGGAGTGCCCCAATGCATAACTGGACAAACAAACCAATTAATTTTTATCTATAAACAGAGGCATGTTGCTGCCGTTGGGGGTAGGGAAGAGGCCAAGGATCTTTGTTTGTTAGGCCCCAATTTTGTTTTATTACTGTGCTTGCTCAGAATTTTAAAGCACTCCAAAATAAGCTGGAAGCATGCAGATAAATGCTAATAATAATAATAATAATAATAATTTGCTTATATTTAGAATATTTTTATGTAGTATAATTTACAGCAGGTAAATTATACAATGGAATATGATATGGAGTATTGTGGAAGTTACATTATACTGTCTTTTCTATTCTGTATTTGTAAAGCTATTCATCCCCATAGCTTTCGTGTAAAATAAGTGACCTACTTTAACAATGTCCTCTGCAAAGTGAAACCTATAGCACAGATGTGACAAATGTTCTACCTTGTCTCATGGGACACAAGCCACAGTACTGTATGTGCTACACTACTGCTTATTCCTTTCTAATTGCCTATGTGTTCAGAAATACTCCTTTTCATAAGAGATAGGCAAAATAGTGTACTGAATAGTTATAATGTGGTCATCTATATTTTATACTGTTTATACATTTTAAAGACTGACATACATTTATCTGGAATATACGGTAAGAATAGTAAAAGTAACTTTGGTCTTTTCTGTGTATTAGAAAAGCGTCCAACTGTAGATCTTGTTATAATGACCCTTACTCTCATTATACTGTATATGTTGATTCTATTTTACATTTTACACATACAGAAAGATGCAAGCTTTCAAAGCTAAATTAATTTGCCTTGGGACAGATTTGACAGCTTGCATTATAAGATTGATTTCTATCAGGTTGTAGCCATATACATCAAAGTAAAATTTATGATTTAGACATTTTTTTCACAGCTAAGGTGTGACATTGCCAGGAGCGTTTGCTAATGAAAAATTACATACTGTAGCTGAAAATAAAGATTTCCACAATGAGAAGTGATCTAGGAATGTGTTTCCTTTATGAGCTAAGTAAAAGTGTTGTACTGTAACACTAGTTATGGGCACTGGAGACGGGGGAAAGCGCAGTTGTACTCAGTGACGTAACAGGGCTTTACTGTGCCATGTGCCGGCCACGTCCACTAATTGCATAAAGTCATGATGTCTGGATGGGGCGGGAATAACAGCACTTTCATGTGTCAGCCACGCCCACTATTCACATAATGTTGTGATGTCTGAATGGGGCGGGAATAACAGCACTGCCATGCGCCAGCCACGCCCACTATTCACATAATGTTGTGATGTCTGGATGGGGCGGGAATAACAGCACTTTCATGTGCTAGCCACGCCCACTATTCACCTAATGTTGTGATGTCTGAATGGGGCGGGAATAACAGCACTGCCATGTGCCAGCCACGCCCACTATTCACATAATGTTGTGATGTCTGGATGGGGCGGGAATAACAGCACTTTCATGTGCTAGCCACGCCCACTATTCACATAATGTTGTGATGTCTGAATGGGGCGGGAATAACAGCACTGCCATGTGCCAGCCACGCCCACTATTCATATAACGTCATGATGTCTGGATGCAGCAGGAATAACAGCACTGCCCAGAGCATCCTCAGGATGCTCTGGGGTTCTGAAGAGCCGCAGTGTGCATGTGTGGATTGTCTGCAGTAGCGATTCTGGCTTCAGGGTGCTGTTCCAGGCACCCTACTAGCCAGACAATGGGACTGGGTGTGAGCAGTGGTGCCATCCACATGGCTCTGCGGTCTGTGTGGTGACACCACTCGCACACCCTTAGTTATGTCCCTGGTTACACTCTCATTGTATAAATACCTGTGGGTGCGCCATCATAAGCAGCATGCACACCGGGTGTGTGGTCACTGCATCTGGGGGGGGGGGGGGGGGGGGAGTTCTTTACATAATGACATTACAAAGAGCATGTGGATTTTTAGATTTTCTTCTCTACAATTAGTCTTCTGACATTGTGACTGTCCTGCCAGTCAGAATGCTTGGGCAGTATGTAGTTACATACAAGGGCATAGGTTCAGGTAGTGCAGTTGCTGTGGGGCCCAGAGCTGATGGGGGCCACCTTCCCTGTCAAAGGTACATGTGTTGTATACATTTTTCAACATTGTGTGGTACTTAGGGATTATGTAATATGAACTAGCCTGGGTGACTGAAAGGTGTCACAATATGAAGTGGAGGCACTATAGTGTGGCATAATATTAATTTGGGACCCTTTAATGGGACATAATAGTGACTGGGTTAGATCTGTTATGCAGCATTATGGGGAGAAGTAATATCAGCGCACATTTGGGGTCATTCCGAGTTGTTTGCTCGTTGACGATTTTCGCAACAGAGCGATTAAGGCAAAAATGCGCATGCGCATGGTACGCAGCGCACATGCGCTAAGTATTTTAGCACAAAACTTAGTAGATTTACTCACGTCCAAACGAAGAATTTTCATCGTTGAAGTGATCGGAGTGTGATTGACAGGAAGTGGTTGTTTCTGGCCATAAATTGACCGTTTTCTGGGAGTGTGCGGAAAAACGCAGGCGTGCCAGGATAAAACGCGGGAGTGTCTGGAGAAACGGGGGAGTGGCTGGCCGAACGCAGGGCGTGTTTGTGACGTCAAACCAGAAACTAAACGGGCTGAGCTGATCGCAGTGTGGGAGTAAGTCTCGAGCTACTCAGAAACTGCTAAGAATTATTTAATTGCAATTCTGCTAATCTTTCGTTCGCTATTCTGCTAAGCTAAGATACACTCCCAGAGGGTGGCGGCCTAGCGTGTGCAATGCTGCTAAAAGCAGCTAGCGAGCGATCAACTCGGAATGAGGGCCCTTATGTGTGCTGATACCGCTTCTCCCCCCATGTATGAAAGAGGAGATGTGTGGCAAATGAGATGAGTGCTTTGTAGAGAACCATCGACTTAAGAGTTTCATATAGTAAGAAGCAGGATCCCCAATAACACACAGTAGTGATCTCAGACTTCTGTCACACTGGTGTCACCCATATAAAAGAAAGTTCATTTCTATATTTAACTTCTTACATTTGAATATCTGGCAATATAAAAATGAATTGATGACTATAAGTTTATATAATGAAACTATAATGCTACTTGTATTACCTACAAGCATTTCATTACCCATGACAACAATCATTTTATAACTTTTCAGCAGTAGCTGCAGTACTATTAGTTGTATTTTGCAACCTCTGTTTTTACTGATTACATTTGCAAAGTACTGCATTACAAATAAGATGGCACAATCACCGACCCACTTTGATTTAATTAAGTCTTATTTTAACAAACTGTTTTGTGTTATAAGAAAAAATATATATCAGTGCATCACATAGATATTAAATTAGGACTGTTTACTGCCTTCTGTTAGCTAGTTTTTATGTTTTCCACATAAAATAGAAATGTAAATACGAGAAGTTGCTCATAAGTGATCTCATTGCTCTCATGAATCTCTCCCTCTATAATGGTGACATCACCAGTGTAGTCAGACATCCCCAAAAATATTAGTGCTTGTGGATTAATACCACCTTCCCATAGCATGAATGAAGTTACTGATTTTTTTTATGTTTCCAAGAATCCCTTGCAGTAAATTAGTTAATTACCACAGTATACATAAGGAATATTTCACCACTTTCACTAATTCTCCTTTTGTGGAATAAGATCAGTAGCAATATTGTCATGTCCTAAATCCACTTCCTGCTATCATTGCAGCACAAATGTGAGCCTGCAGTGTGCCAAGGAACACAAGTATCTTGCATATTTATCTAGCTATAAAGCATTCCATGATAGCTGAAGAGATACATTTCTCCTGGTACTTTGTCTCTTGTTTTTATGCTGTCTTCGGAGGTTATCTAAGGATTAATTCATTCACCTTAAATAGTCCGCACAAGTACAGTATATTGGAAGTAGGCATTAAAATAAATTATTTGTATTTACAGTACCTTCTTTCACTTTATTTGGGGGCTGTTTTCCAGGGAAACCTGCAGTTCAGGGAAATACATCTAGCAGAGCAACGCTGAATTCTTATTCTTGAGCGGACATCCAGGAACAATATAAACTTATATCATTCTTTATTAGTGTCTAATGGTAGCCACACCATCTGTTTAGCCTGGTCATATATTATACTGAAACATGTAACCCAGTAACAGTACTGAGAGTTATAGCACTTGAAAAATCGAACCACCATATTCCTTCACCAGGAAAGAACTAAAGGGGACCATACTTCTAGCCTGTAGCTTGGGCAATTCCCCTTTCTGCCGGGGTTGGGAGATTAGAGAAATCCTACACGTTGGATAATCTTGATTTCCAAATTCTGACCCGACATTGATGTCTTCCGATTAACGGATCTGAAGGGGTGTGTTTTAAATGATAGTTAAGCTTTGTCAATAAGTATTCTCCACCTTTTCCTCTGGAAATACCACACTTCCTACACTTTTGTATTTATATCTGTTGTTTGCTTGTTCGGTGGTAGTAGAATGGTTGCATTGTTAACCTTTGCTTAGGTTTTAGTGGGCGCACTTTCTTTTATATGCTGTGATGGAAAATGTAATGTCCTTCCTGGGAAATGACACCAGCCCATCCGGGTGTGTTTAATATGTATGAGTATTTTGCTGTCATCCTTTCTTTTTCCACCATCATACTACTTTTACATTTAGTTTAAATACTGTATATTCAATCAGAATAATGTAATTATGAATTCGACCTTTCAAAAGAAATGTAACTTTTACTTTTAAAGCCATGCCTTGTCTATGTCTTTATTTATTAGATAAGATTATATAGTATTAAGAAGGGTTTAAGACTATCTATGCTTTTGCACAGATAGTATAATCAAACGACTGAGATACCAATTAAGGGGGACATTTACTAAGCAGTGATAAGAGCGGAGAAGTGAGCCAGTGGAGAAGTTGCCCATGGCAACCAATCAGCACTGAAGTAACATCTATAATTTGCATACTATAAAATTATACAGAGCTGCTGATTGGTTGATGGGGCAACTTCTCCACTGGCTCACTTCTACACTCTTATCACTGCTTAGTGAATGTCCCCCTAAGTCGCATGTGTTGAAGCATGAATATCATTAAAACATGGACTATAAGGATGCCTTGAGGACTGAGGGGCAGATGTATTAAGCCTGGAGAAGTGATAAAGAAGTGATAAGTGCAAGGTGATAACGCACCAGCCAATCATTACAGGTTTCAAAAATGGCAGGAGCTAATTGGCTGGTGCGTTACCACCTTCCACTTATCACTGCTTTATCACTTCTCCAGGCTTAATACATCTGCCCCTGAATTTGGTACCCATAGTCTATGCGAAGATTGATAATGCATTTATTAGACATACATTCTCTGGTGCAAAAATATTAAAGCTGCTATGATATTGTGATGGACATTTACCCTTTATGTCTCTGTATAGATTTTTAGCTAGTGAATAACTGTGCAGTAATCTCTAATCTGTGCTTCAGAGTTCACACTATTAAAGATATTCCAAAAACATTCAGAACTACATCTCCCAAGAAGTTGAATAGCAAAATATTTACAAATTGATTCAGTTTGATGCCAACAACAACCTTTTCACAAAGTACCTGCTGTGCAGAACATATTTAAATGTGACTGTGAAACACTTGGATTTATTGATATTTATATAAAGTATACTAATGTTATACAGTTCAATAAGCAGTGTTCTATATCAGATTAACCTTCTCCAAATATTTACATTGTTGCATATTCCTGCACTATACTCTTTACCTTCCATATTCTAAATAGAGAGACATTTGGAGTACTTCAAATACTTTAAAGTTTGTATGTTTTTTTTCTCTAGTTCCTTCTTTTTAACTCTAGATCACTACTGACATCTTTCATACCTACTAATCGTATTTGTCAAATATTTACAGTGAATCAGTTGTAAAGCAAGGCCTGGAATGTCATAAACGTAGCTACAGTTTTCGTGCTATGTTTGGTATTTCATTTGGTCCTGGTGCTCTCAGTGACATTGAATGGAACGTGTGTGTTCTATAAATATACTCCTTTCTTTTTTTTTTTGACATATTTTTAGTTGAACAATGTCTCACAGACAAAAGATATAAAGCTATAGTTTAATAACTAGTGACTAAAATAACAGGTGGGAGGCAAGTACTAAAAGCTATAATAATGGACTATTTTATGCAAGTTTAACCATTGGCTATTCTATTGTGTATTTCTTTTACCTTGGGAGAGCCAGTAAAATGGCTGCTTCCGCAGACTGTAATGCTTGTATATGTGTATATGTGAAAGGAATTCTCTGTTGAGAATCACTTACATATCATGAGGCTGATGCTGAGTTGGACGTAGTCTGTTTTGCGCAGTATAAAAGATATATATTGATTCTGAGCTTGCCCGGAAACAGACCACACACCTGTACATGTATACAGATTTGCTTAAACTCTGTCAATGGCATCACCTGGAACATGAAGGAGGGAGAAGGTAGATTAATGTAGTCTGAGCACAGTAATGGCATGTTCATGATATTATGAACTGATGTAGACCCACCCAGGGGTTCACATACTCCTGTTTAAGCCATATCAATTGCAGATTCCTGAGGGTGGTACAAAAACACTGCTGCCGCTACCACCAGGTAGCCATTTCTGACTGGCTCACTGTGATTATACCACATGTGCTTTCATGATTGCTTATGCACATATTATATGATTTTATGAGCACACTTTTACAGTTATTATTACACACCCAGTTCAGATACTGGGCTATTCCATGCAGGATAAGTACTTAAAAGGAAAACTACAGTATAGCTAAACACTAATTTTAATATAAAGAATATCATTTGGAATTAGTTCCCAAGGATGAAGGAATGGTGGATAGATGTGAAATGGATTGGAGCTTTCATTGCCTTTAAAGGACTTCTGATTCTAAAATACATCTTGGCTTTTGTAGCAGCTATTAATAACATTCCAAAACATACAGTACATGATAATCTTCAAGTGGGGGCGATTCAATTGTTATCACGCTACCCTGCACCTGTGCACGCCTGCCGGTAGCTATTCAATTATTTCTGTAGATGGGCGCACTAACATAATTTCTGCTCACAGCCTCCTGAGGTGGCAAGCAGAAACGTGCAAAGTGACCCATTACAGGAGACAAAATCTACCGTATACATCCAATACTGTATATTCAATTATGTATCATCTTCAATATGAAAGATATAATAAAGTCCTCAACGCTAAACTTTAACTTCATTTTCTGCGTAATTCAGGATATACAAAATATTCTTAGCTGCCTGGTACGTGTTTATTTTTTCAGTTACCAAGATCACTGAATTACACAATTTCTAGAATTTGTAGCATTTTGATATTATATCATGACATACTTTGGCTGATTACTGCAGAGAAGCCTGGGCACAGCTATGAAGGGATGAATACATTCTGTAAACAGATTATTTGGCAATATATAAATTAATCATGAATAGATGTCAGTTGTACTTAATAGGCATTGAGTTATTTTATTTTACTTCAAACATAATTGTTATGTAAGAAAGATGTCTTAAAATTGATCTTTTTATTTCCACATAATCTGACTAAAAGGAGTATGTATTAAAGCATGGAGAGAGATAAAGTGGTGAAAGATAAAGCACTAACCAATCAGTTTTTAACTCTTATTTTACAGGCTATGTTGGAAAAATGACAGTGATTGGTTGGTGGTTAATCTTTCTCCATTTTATCTCTGCACATGGCTTGATAGATAACTCCCTAAATTACAGTATACTGTTTTGTGTCTAACCTGGAAAGAAAATTGCAAATACCCAGTGCCGTAACTAGACATTTTAGCGCTGTGTGCAAGAAACAGCATCGCCCCCCCTCCCCCATATTTAAAATAGGGCCAGTGCGCGCCATAGGGGTGCAGCAAAAATATAGGGGCGAGGCTTCATGGGGAAAAAATGGCCACAAAATACTACCAATTCATATTATGCTGCACAGTAGTCTCCATTATTCAAATTATGCCGCACAGTAGCGCAACTTACACACATTACACTGGTAGAGACCCTTTTACACATTACTCCAGGTAGAGCCCCTATCACACATTACTCCAGGTAGAGCCTTCTTTTACACATTACACCAGGTAGAGTCCCCTTTTACACATTACACCAGGTAGAGTCCCCTTTTACACATTACACCAGGTAGAGTCACGAGAGAGAGAGGGAGGGAGGGAGAGGGAGATAGGGTTGGGAGGGAGAGAGAAAGAAAGGTGGCAGGAAGAGAGACAGAGAGTGGTGGAAAGGAGACAGAGAGTGAGGGGTGGGAGGGGGAGAGAGGAGAGAGAGAGGTAGGAGAGACACACACAGCGGTACCTATGTGATGATGGCAGGAGTGCAGGCAGCCATGGCGGCGGGGGGATGTCCCTGTTCTGGTGACAGATGTAGCTGTGGGGTACACTATAGAATCAGAGCTGCTGCTGCTAGAGCTGCCCGCCACTGTGTCCTCCCAGCTCCCAGCATCCCCTGCGCGGCCCCCTGCTGGGAGCTCCGTGCATGAGAGGGTAGGAGCGGGCCAGAGCACGCAGGGAGAACGAGCAGCGCTGCCGGCTATAATGTACATCAGCAGCTGAGTGTCCGGCAGAGAAGCCTGCACAATGCTACTGTTATATCGGGCATCGCTGCAGCTAGCAATGGCCAATCGAGGTGGAAGCTCCACACCTAGTTATGGCCCTGCAAATCCCTAATATTACTGAGCTAGATACATATAAATAGCATGGTGCAGGCAACAATGAAGCACATATTAGCTGTGATCAGTCTACTGAACATAACTGTCGACAATGTAGCCTTTGATTCTAGTTCTTGGTCTGTACTCTTTGTGTCAATCTTCCAGTCAGTTTTATTGTTGTATTATATTGCTATATTATATGGTTACTTACTGTTATACCCATTTATGTTTTCTTTACAGGGCCCCTAGAACAAGCTCCATTTAGCAACAGTCCATCATTACCATGGCCAAGCATAGCCTCAATAACATTGGCATGTCTAGTCATTGGATTTTTATTTGGTGTTATGTGCTGGAAGGTAATTTATAATATACTATTTATTTATGTATTAACAGTTTATTATATAGCACAGCATATTCCATTGTGATTTACAATTAGAACAACAGTAATAGAACAAAACTGGGTAAAAACAGACAGACATAGAGGTAGGAAGGCCCTGCTCGCAAGTTTACAATCTATAGGGAAATAGGCATAGATACACAAGGATAGATGCTATCTATTGCATAATGGTCCACCAGATTGCTAGGTTCTTAATGGGTTGTATGATGGCACCCCGCAATATTGGCCAAGTGTCAGGAGGGTGTGAGTAAAGAAAGACAAAATTTGTGATGCTATGTATACTGTTCAGAGAGGATGTAATTAGATACTATATATGATTTCTCTAGTATAGTTGTTATTGTCTATAATAATAACAATAATTTTGATATATATTTATATAGTCTATTTTTTCAAAGACAATTCATTTTTTGGCATATATACTGTATTTGTTATCCTCCTGAAATAAGGCGATGCATACTGTACATGTAGTTGTGTGGCAAAGACTATATTAAATGGAGATTTCCAATTAATTTTCCTTTCACATTTACTAGACATAATACAAGTGTTCCTCTCTATGCAGAACAGAAATGTAGCTGTATGACCAGCATTGACTTTTTAGTGATGAGAACATTTAATATAGTTACAAAAGAGTTTGCTGTCAATCACTTTTCTCTTCAATATGATTATTGCATCCTTTTGCAATATATTTGTTATTGTAAATTAGTGTTTAAATATATGTGACTAACAAACTTTGAGTGTTAATCTACTGTAGTGTTCCTGTATATTTAGCCATTATTGCCTGTTGTAGTTGTTTACAACCATTTAGTCTCAATATATAAATTAGCTGCTAATCATTGCCGAAAACCCTATCAAAAACTGAATGAATGGTTGCTTAAGCGCTCGTTCCCACTAATGCATTCTAAAATTGTAATGCCACGTTTAGAATGTTAGGGGTAAATCTACTAAGATGGGAGTTCTATTTAAGATGGGATGTTGCCCAAAGCCACCAATCAGAGTCTACTTCTCATTTATTTAGCACTTCTAGAAGATAATACCTGGAATCTGGTTGCTATGGGCAACATCCCATCTTAAATAGAACACACATCTTAATAAATTTAACCCATAGAGTGTGGCATGACCTATTTCTCATACCTTATACAGTGACATTGTGTAAGTAAAAGCACAACATGTCTCTAAATGCATGTGTACAATGCATCTAAAGTGTGCGGTACAGTCCATGCTGTTTATCCATTTTCCCAATGTGTGAATGAGACTGCAGTGTATATATTTCTTACTGTTTATATGCATCTTATTTATTCAGGTAAAGCACCAAAGAGGTCAAGCAGAGAATGAAGTTCCTGAAATCCACATTGATCAAACAGAGGCTAATGAATTAAATAAGTATGTGGTTTGCTCTTTAGTCACTATGTTAGATTTACTTCCTCTGTATCCATCTATTTTGGGCTAAGGTGGCATGCATACAACCAGGGTGTGATAACAGAAAGAGACTACTGTCACTAGCAGGGGCATGTTTGATGAGGAGTGGGCCCGTGTGTAGTCTTCTTCTCCGTCTCCTCCTCTCTAGCCGGCTACTGCTGATTTCTGCAGCATAGGACTCAGGAGGGCTTAGTATTAAAAAATGGGTGCATAATGTGTGGTGTGGGCACCATTAGACCTAGGGGCCTGTGTGCACCACACACCCTGCACCCATTATACATACGCCACTGGTCACTAGTTGGGATTGGCAAATTAGAATGAGTAAAAGCTCTGTATGGATAATGGATCCCTGTCTTCAGTTTGTCTGCAGAGCTATGTATGAAATTACCTCACCATTTTTTTTGTCCCATAAATTTTATTGGACAAGCCTATGTCTAATGCACCATAATAGGTAACTGCATGACATACAGTAGTATTTTATCATAGTGACCATATGAACTAAGCAAACATGCAAATGAAGAACCTTGCAGAAGGACAACTGGCAAGCACTGGCGCTTGTCTGAGTAGTGACAGTACACCAGAATGTGCCGCTCACATCATTCCTAATGTCACTGTGCCATAGCCAGATGATCACAGCAAGACTGGTCTCAGACAATAAAAACACTTGCATGTCCATTCATTTTATGATTCGTGTGCTTTGTGCTTTTTTTTTTAATTAAACAATTGTTCATATTCTGTAATAAACCTTACCCTTTTACATGTTTTCCAAAACATATTTACAGTAATCTAGCAAATAAACAGAATTTGTAATTGTTGTGAATTTGTGCAGTGAATACAACAGATGCTTATAAAACTGTTGCAGTCAGATTTACTAAACTATTAGCATAATTAAATGTTCTGATATTTGTTTTTTTTTTAGCATGCTACAACAGACAGCAACAAATGTCTCTGTAATATAGAGGTTCTCAGCAATATCTGGTAAGTTATGAATCTATTGTTGCATATTTTGTTGATTGTGGACATATGATGTTTTACAAATGAATTAATGCCTAATTAGGCATCATATCCAGAGGATATAGAAACAGTCTACTAGCATTTCATTCTTTGATTCAATAAAGGCAGGATAAAACCATTTGCGACATCTTATACATACAGGTTGAGTCTCCCTTATCCAAAATGCCTGGGACCAGAGGTATTTTGGATATGGGATTTTTCCGTATTTTGGAATAATTGCATACCATAATGAGATATCATGGTGATGGGACCTAAATCTAAGCACAGAATGCATTTATGTTACATATACACCTTATACACACAGCCTGAAGGTAATTTTAGCCAATATTTTTTATAACTTTGTGCATTAAACAAAGTGTGTCTACATTCACACAATTCATTTAACACCTTATACACACAGCCTGAAGGTCATTTAATACAATATTTTTAATAACTTTGTGTATTAAACAAAGTTTGTGTACATTGAGCCATCAAAAAACAATGGTTACACTATCTCACTCTCATTCAAAAAAGTCCATATTTCGGAATATTCCGTATTTAGGAATATTTGGATATGGGATACTCAACCTGTATACGCTGGCTACATGAAAAGGCAGCAACCACTTGCTAGTTTTCTATTTCATTATCAATAATCAATACGATCACGGTCAGGCATTTTGTTTGAGATATCTGGTATCGTCAAAGTCTAGTGTTCAGTATACAATTACATTTTATCTACTTTGGATCCCCTGATACCGTAACTATTTGTATTGATGCAGGAAAATATAAAAAACCCTTACTATGAGTAAAGAAGAAGTGCAATGTAAAGATAATTAAAGACCCTTTGAAAACTCTAAAAGCACAGTGAAACGCGTGCCGGGAACTGGGGTGTTTGTAGCCAAATCTATTATGACCTGAGCTTTTTACTATCTGAGCTGCTTAGTTTTTTGTGTGCGTAAAGACACAATCGGTGATTGAATGTTGTGTAAGAGAGGCATCGGCTACAGCAGTATTAGAATCTGCAGTTTACATGTGATAATAGTTGGAGGGCTGTGTCAAAACATTAGCAGCTTCTCGGCCATGTAATAAATAGCATTACGGCAGACCGTATTCAGTTCAAGTGGTTCTTAAATTTCCTGTACTAAATTAAGAGATTTATTGAAGGTAATATAAGACTACAGCAATATCATTAATAGAAGGGACAGTAGTATACTGGAATTATAGCAGAAATTGGCCAGTGTTCCTAAGAAAGATCAAGTGCAGAACAAATCAAGCAGCAGTGTGTAGTGGACTCATTCTTGCTCGTTGTCGGACCTAACTATCAAAGTACATAAATATCAAGCTACAGTAGAGGAAATTCTTAGATGAACCCGCTATAGACTGTATACAATACTGTTGACTTTAAATGATAGCAATACTTGTCAAGAGGATCTGTGATCACAAAACAATACAGTGCTGCTGTTCAGCCATTACATTTTGTAACCTGTATTCATTGACTTAAGATAGCGCTTAACACCAGAGTTGGTAATAAGATCTGAGGACCTAGAAGTATATACAGTAGTATATGTAGCTGGCATACACTATTACAAGCAGCACTCTGTAGAAATTGAACTTTAATTACACATAGGCCCTCATTCCGAGTTGTTCGCTCGGTATTTTTCATCGCATCGCAGTGAAAATCCGCTTAGTACGCATGCGCAATGTTCGCACTGCGACTGCGCCAAGTAACTTTACTATGAAGAAAGTAATTTTACTCACGGCTTTTTCTTCGCTCCGGCGATCGTAATGTGATTGACAGGAAATGGGTGTTACTGGGCGGAAACACGGCGTTTCAGGGGCGTGTGGCTGAAAACGCTACCGTTTCCGGAAAAAACGCAGGAGTGGCCGGGGAAACGGTGGGAGTGGTTGGGCGAACGCTGGGTGTGTTTGTGACGTCAACCAGGAACGACAAGCACTGAAATGATCGCACAGGCAGAGTAAGTCTGGAGCTACTCTGAAACTGCTAAGTAGTTAGTAATCGCAATATTGCGAATACATCGGTCGCAATTTTAAGAAGCTAAGATTCACTCCCAGTAGGCGGCGGCTTAGCGAGTGTAACTCTGCTAAATTCGCCTTGCGACCGATCAACTCGGAATGAGGGCCATAGATAGTACTCAGCAGTCGTTTGTGACTATAAATATAACCACACTATGTAGTTCTAAAATCTTAAGAATTGATAATAAAGGCACACGTGGAAAAAGAAATGAGCTCTCTTTCACTGACTTATTATTTCACCATACAAGTATTCATACTGTCGTACGCAAGTCACTATCATGGAGATATGATATCTTAGCCACCTGTACAGAACCCCCTTAACAAGAAACACTAGATAACTCAATAATGACATTATAATGAATACTACAGGAAATACAGCCAAAGTAAAGACATACTGTATAGAATATAGCTAAGCTGGCAAACTGATCTTTACAGCTGCGTTTACTGTATTCTTCATTTCGTGTATAAATAATGTACTGGGGTATCCAACAGGAGACACACTTTTAATACCTAATAATCACAAGAAAGTTAACAAGTATATGTAATTTCCACTGAGTGACTGATCCATGGAATAAGTTTCCATTTTCTTTTAAATGAATAAATTCTATTCTGATGTGCACCATCCTTTATAGACATGTCATATGACTGTAGAGGAGAGGTTTCTGCTAGTATTACACATGCTATTGAAAGCAGATTTTTCAGGAAGTACATTCTCTATAACTGTAACATTAAAGACATTAGGGGTTCATCAGTACAAATACAGTATATACTTTTCATGTTCTATAGCTGAATGACAAGGCTGTTGGCCTGCGTATGCTGTCATCTCCCACGCTCACAGACATTCCTCTGTGAAGCCTGAAATGAACTGTTTGCTGGAAAGGTCAGATCTCATTCAGTATGGCCAATCACATATGTGTGTTTGGCAGAACTGCAATGTGTGCGGCTAAGATACTTCAAGTAATTTATGACTTCATGTTACTATTGTTACTATCTCTTAGTCACCCATGAATGAAAGTAAAAATGTAGCAGCCCTCATCACACCCGTGACTATTCACAGGTGCGACTGGTTTGTTGCAATGTGTGTGCACGTCCACGGGCATGTGGCTGATCCATAGGAAATGCATTGTGCGATCTTGTGTGCGACTATTCACACCAGGATGCACTAGTGCCTGCGCACATGCATCACAGCAAAGCTGAGGGCTGCTACACCTGTGTTAGAACTCACTATTGAGGTGATATTAGGTAAAACTGTACATCTTAAGCTGTGTTTTAGAAGCAGATCTTGACAAAACCAGGACAAGACTCCATGTCAAAACTTTTTTTTCTGTGAACATTTAATAACATATTTATTTTGTTCTTGATCATGTTTTACTAATTTCATTTACTATAAGTTAAAAACACCAGTTAGTGCAACACACTGCAGTAATCTGGTGATGTCCCAAAACAGCAGTCTTAGTTAGCCCACCCTGCCAGTTGCAATACAGCTCAGTCCCTACAATGTCACTTCCCACTTATATGCCTATTGACCATAACAAAGTTGCAACTGTTAATCAGCTAATCAGCAAGGCATAAGGTGGCCATATATTAAAACACTTTTATGTTCGATGGCACATTTTCGATGCATCAGAACGATAAATTGTTCAAAATCGTGCAGTTTTCCTGAACAATAACAATCCGATGTGCGGTCTCGCAGGTCATTTGTCATTTCTTCAGATCTTACCTGCAGCACATAAGATCTGGCAATCTCGGTAGTGATGTGGAAGCAGTGGATGGCAGATGACCCTGATATATCGTTAGGTCCTTTGTCTGACCTAACAATAGCATTTGTCCAGGATCTGCCGGGGAGCTTGCCGGAGAGTTCAAGACAAATCGTTAGCGACATCGCTCGTTTGCGAGTACAGTACAGTAGATCTTCATTCATATTGAATATCTTGTAAGTGGCTGTGTACTCATATATCATGCTGATTGACAGTCCCTACAGTATTACCTTCAATAGTGATGCCATTTCTTGCTAACAACTGGGAGTATTTTAAATTGGACAGTGAGGACATAGAATCATCATAGCTGACAACCAAGGCAATTCAAATGTGTTGCCACCTCATTCCAAATGGGTCTTGTGTTGGCCCTACAGTGGTCCTTTGTCAAATTCTTTCATTTTGGCTGTTTGGTAACAATGTACAAAATTCTCTTTCAGACTAATCATGTCATATTTTAAATCAACCTTCTAATCGGCGCCCATGTGTCTTTTTACAGTCGTTGTTAGGTAGATTGTTTTTTTTAAATAGTATAGCCATGCCAAATGCATCACACTTTCTTCCATTGATAATATTCATCCATGTTTTCTTTTTATCTACAGGTTACAGCACTAGGTTTGTTTTCTGGAGTGGTTAAAAACAGACTCTTACCCTTGTGATGCAACAAACTTGTTTGGACTCCATTGTGATAATGTAGAGATGAACTCCATCATTACCACTGATTAGACTTACCCTCACAGTAATATGTGCCTCACTGGACTGTTATCATGCACATTAAGAGTGAGGAACGTCTGTGAGTGCGGGTCAACAGAGAACCATAGCTACGCCAAACTCTAAAAGCCTACAGAAATGTCTGTGGTATTATCCTGCCAAGATGGAAAACAAAACAAATTTTGGGATCACCGGATAACGATTTGTTTTTCTGTTTGGATTGATCCAGCTGTTAATCAGCATTGTGTTCCAACCATCTGCATCCATGAGACAGACCAGAATGTACTGTAGTTTGATGCAAATCTGGGATCTTAAGCACTCCCTGTTATCCTGGCTTAAGGAATACGGTCACTGCATGACAAGAACCAAGCCCAGTGACAGTAGTGCAAAGATATTTTCATAGCATATTGTATATCTGTGGATCAGTTCTTTAGTTACCAAGAGCCTTGTTGCTCCAAAGTTAGCACAAGAGTCAGGATCTACATATATACTTTTTTTTTTAAGTTCACATAATAAATATATTTTTTTATATTGGACACACATTTCTGTACATAGAGTATTATAATATGTACCACTTACATTGAGTTGGTGACTCTGGTGGCTTAATGGGCCTGGTAAGATTAAACACAGAATTATTTTATATAATATGACAAAAATATGAATGACATTATCTATTTAACTTCACTTCACAGTGAATTATTGTGGTGCAGTGCTCAATGCAGTCATTCAATGGATAAATGCACAGTGTTTGTGCCAGAAAGAATGTTTCTCCAGACCATTACCATGGGAAATCAGTGCTGGTGCTGGAAAAGAGAGTGTAAAAAATAAATGCATTCAGTTTTGTCCTGAATGGCATAAGAAAGTGGTCTGTATTTATATGCAATTTAAATTATTTATTGCAACCATTTACTATAGTAGAAATTTACGATCTTAAATACTTTATTACAAATCTGATGTCATAACATAAATAATTAATCTTACAGCATATGCCAGTTGTAACATTTGCTAGTAGTGCTTCAATGGAATCTGTTATAATATTTTTCTCATTTTATCCTGTGAATGTTAACACTGACATGAACTGATGGTAATCTTTCTTATAAGTACACCTACTTTTTTAATTTCATGTTTTTTCAACAGAATTGTCAATATATTTTCAAAATGTGATATTAGTAGAAGGAAAAATATTGCTAAAAAGTGTTTTGATATATACATTTCTGTGTGTATTTTTCTGTCATGTACAGTATATCAATCTTTTTCATCTCCTGGAGTGTTTCTATATATGTGTCACTATGAGTATCAAGTTTGGGCCATTTCAATAAATAGAAAAAAGGGGCATTTGCCTCATTTCCACAGGACATTAGCCCACCATTTAATCTAACCTGATTAGGATATGCACTAAAAGTGTTGTTGTTTTTTTTTTAGCTCCGTAGTATGGTAGTAAAACAAGAAATCACATTCTAAAGTTTTTGCTTCCTTCATTAAAGTTATTTGCCCAGCAAAATCCAAAAAGTGTTAAAACAATACTAAGCTGAAACATAAAGGGGTCTACCACTTAAAAATCAATGTTATTAAATCCCATCCCTTCCCAACAGTGGTAATAATAATTGGGATCCTGCCACTAGGATACCCAGACTCCACTGATTTTAAAAGGTTCCCTTTTCCTTTTAAAAATAAGTGGCTATCTGTCAATAACCTTCTAGGCTGCGGGAGAGAGCTGACACATTGTCTGTAATAGAAAGCCTAGAGCTTACGAAGACAGCTGAGCAGCACCAAAGATGAACAACAGCTGTACCGACTATATGAAAGTTCCAGGACCCTACTAAAGGGAAGGAGTTGAATAAAAATTAGCTTTATCCCTAGATCTAGCAAATGTTATACAATTCTGCAAAGATTTAGCTGTTCGCTTTATGTTGCTACTCAAGTTTTGCGAATTAGTATGGGGTCCGCAAATGTGATCTTTTCCTTGGACCCACAAATACCAAAAAGTGGTCTAGGTTTAGCCAGCACCTCTGTCTGATTAGAACTTATCAATCATCCTGGATGGCAGAAAGCTAGGTAAGGATCATTTTATAGACAGGGAACTCAGAAGCTTACTTGAAAAAATTATTTTCTTTCTTTCTAGTTTAATATTTGGAAAAAAAACATTGTTATATTTGCTTACCTAGAATAGAACTTTCCTGTGAACTAAAATAATATATCAAGCTTATTTTACATTATGATATATACTTGCCATTAAAATTGTGGTACATTTAAAATTATGTTTTAAAAGTACGAAGGGTTAACAGAAACCTATACTTTTATTTACCATCTAGAGTTTGCTGGGTTCAACAGGGTCTCCGACCAGTCTAGTGGACAACACCATACTTAATCCTCTGTTTGCTAAACGGCATATCCAATTAGGCATGGACCTATTCAATTAGGTCCTACATCCCCATGCGTAACAAGGGTTTTTCCTCGAAGCCTCCGGAGCTGCAAGGAAAAACCCATGGTCAACGCATCCGCTAGTGGTTAACGTGCGGGAAAGACCATAGGTTTCTGCCCTTTACATGGAATCTATGGGTTAACACAGGCTACCCCTGAGTTTACCATGCTGAAAAAATTGAATACTGTAGCTCTGGGTGTTAAACCCAGAGGTTTTCCAGCATGCTAACCTAAGCGTGTATTTGGATATGCTTTTAATTCTTTTTGAAGGTGTCATTGTCCTTATGAACCTACTGATGTGGCATGGTACTGTTAAACTTATCTAGGACCAAAAAAGGGTTGAAATTAAGTAGAAATTCAGTTTTTTTGCTCAATATTACACTCAAAACTAGATTCTTTACTGTGTTCAATGATGTGGTCAATATGAATTCAAATTAAAAACAGGTATTTGTAATGAGAAGTGGCTTGATAATGCAAACAAATATGAGTAGTATCTCCTAGAACATTGTCTGATATTTATTTCATGTTTTTGAATAAAAACACTTTTTACTTTCTCTTTTGTAATGACAATATGCATTCTAGTTACTATAATTGAACCAAAAGAGTAATCCTATGAACAGTTGGAACTCTGTTAAACTACAGGGAAATGTAAGCAATGTGTTGTCCTGCCATTGTCTTCAGGTTTGCTCTTAGGATATATTCTGATCAAGGCCATCTTAATACATAGGCACACTGAGCATCTGCCCAGGGTCTCACAATACTAGGAGCTTTTGAGGGGGTGGACTGGTGCCTCCAGAGCTTCTTGGGATGCGGGTAGAGAATTCTGCCTTGCCAGTCTCATTGTGAATTACACCCAATCAGAGTGGTCAAACAGCATTCTCAACCTGCCTTCCAGCCTGCAGCAAGATAGTAAATGGCTGTCAGCTTGCTGATTGGTAGATGGCTGGCTCTATCCACCAATCAGAATGCTGACAGTCATTCACTGTATGGAAGCATATGGAGAGGCAGAGCAGGACCCCAGGAGTGGTAAGCTATGATCTATTTTTTTTTAAAGTTATTCCTGTGAATGGTTGGATAGGGGCATTGCTTTGCCCAGGGATATTGTTAAGAAGGCCCTGATTCAGATGCCTGCAGAACTTAACAGGATTGTAATATCCTAAACAAGTTGCTTTAACACAAATTATAAAGCAATGGGTTTAATTTGAGTTTTTTGCTAGTAGTTTACTTTTTAACAAAAAAACATAATAATTAAAGTTGCTAAGGACTATTCACATATATACAGTGACAGTTTTATTGCAATACATAAAAATACATACTGGTTTGCTGTGGTTATTTGTTAAACTCCACTTCTGTGGGGGGGTTTTGTTTTGTTTTTTATTTTTACTTTATTTTATTTCTAGTGGAGGTTACCACTTAAAAAACATGATGAATGTTCAAATACTTTCAAGCATTTTTTCAAGTGATGTGCGGGTTCGGATTTACTCTGTCCTTTTCCCCAAATTTATCGCAAGCTCGGATTTATCTGGATTTATCTTATTGGCTAACCATAACACGTGAGAGCTATACCCAATAAGATGCTGTTTTTGAGATCCGAGTAAATCCGAACCGCACATTCCTATTTTTTTATACACAACATTTAGTGAAAGTGCAATAATGCCTCAAAAACACACCGTTTTCATAAAACCTGAAATGAAACATTCTAGTTATAAAATGTATTGAAAGTAATTTGTTAGACTTTAAATGTGCAGGTTTGTGAATAAATCTTATTATTATGCATATGTTGAAAGGGAGGTGCATCATGTTTAGGGTATATACTGCAATGTTTAAAAGCTACACTTAGAGATAGCCACGGGAGTAATTTCTGCTCACCACTTTTAAATGGCTTTGGTAAGATTGTGAGCAGGAGATCCAATCAGAAGCTGCAATCTCTGTACAGAATAACGGAATTATTAAATTGAGAATAAGATATTCATTTTACATGAGCTTTTTGTGCATGCTAGCTCACAACTTACATCAATTCTTAGAAAACATATAATCAAACAGTAGACACGACAATCTTCAAATCCATATTAGATTTCTGATCAGCCCCTGACCATACAAGTAGGCTTGAACAGTAAGTGGTTTACATATGCTCTTATGTGAATGGATGTACCTATCTTAAGTATACCCACTCTGTTTCAGATAAATCAGGGATAACCATGGTCTGTCTTAGATCTTATGTCACCTATGAATTAAGTTCAATGATACTGTAGTTTCAGGAATTGCATACTAACAAATGCTTATGAATTACATTTACAAAAATATTCCTACACAATGTAGGTAAGTAGTCAAATTCATGTTTTAGTGTATTAGTGATTTTAGAAGGTGTATACATTTGTAGCATCCTTTACACCAACCATGATCTAATTACTGTACCACAATCATGCCATGGTAGATAATAGGACAATATAATGATACAGTCTTTGGCTGAAGCATACTGTAGTAATGCTTACTGTATCTCTTATGCATAAGCTTGATTTTAGGAAGTTTACTAGTGAAAATAACACTCTGGATTTTTTTTCCCAATCTTTGTATTATTTGCAGTACTGGAATGTTGCTTAAAAACAATAACAGTATGAAAGAATAAGACCTGAGAAAATCTCCCTACATTATGAGCAATGGATGAGAGAAGAATGTTTTTAAATGCAGTTGTATAGTGGTACATTTTGAAGCACAACACAGGAAAAGCGATATTTTTTCTTTGGCAGATCTTTTTGCCTCAATTTGTTCAAATATGCCAAAATTTCAACAAAATACATAGATTCTTGAGGGGTTGAAGGGAGAATTTAAGTTGAACGAAGGTGCTCCTTACAAGGTAAGAAATAGGTGCACTGTTGTGCCTGGTTTTCAATAGCAGCGCGAAAAAGACATTCTCTTTCAAATCAAAAGAACCTGGTATTACTACCAAGTTTGACATAGCAAAAGTCAGGTCTCATCCTACCACTTGAATGATGCGAATTGTATACCTTCCAGTTGCTCTTCTGCTAGAAAAGCATTTCTAGACTTACTTTAAACAATGTAACTAAGGTGCTATTTACTAAGCCTTGGATGGAGATAAAGTGGACAGAGATAAAGTTCCAGCCAATCAGCTCTTAACTGTCATTTTTCAAACCCAGCCTGTAACATGGCAGGAGCTTATTGGCTGGTACTTTATTCCTGTCCACTTTATCTCCATCCAAGGCTTAGTAAATAGACCCCTACGTTTTAAACATACAAATGTTTTATGTAAAAAGACAGCTCCAAAGTTGCAAATATGATTTAAGTGAAAAATGAAGACAAACCAATAAGCAATATACAGGGAAAAAAATGAAACCATTTGATTTAAGCAAAGTGGCAGTTCTAAAGTGGTAGGACAGGCATGTCCAAACTGCGGCCCTCCAGCTGTTGAGAAACTACACATCCCAGCATGCCCTGACAGAGCTTTAGCATTCTCTGACAGCAAAACTGTGTCAGGGCATACTGGGATATGTAGTTTCACAACAGCTGGAGGGCCGCAGTTTGGACATGCCTGTGGTAGGAGATTGGATAACATGTCCATTCAGATTTTTACACTTCTTTGTACACCTGGGCACAACGTCCTCTAAAATTGATTGTGTGCATTGTAATTTAAAACAGTTGACCTATATTATAGTTATTACAACTAACAAATAAATCACCATGTTTGAAGCTGAAATAATAAGCAAAACTTTTAAAGTGAAATAACATCTTTAAATTTAAGCCAGGTCATAGATCTATATTGGTTTGCAATTTAAATGTACATTTAGATAATTAAAGTAAACTGAGTGCCTGGCCTACATCATAAAATTTACCCGGAAAGGCTAAAAAATCTTAACATGTATAGTTTGGAGGAGAGAAGGGAAAAGAGGGACATGATAGAATCTTTCAACTATACCAAATGTCTTAACAGAGTTCAGGAGGAAGAGAAGTATTAGAACTCGAGGACATACACTGAAAGTGGAAGGAGGCAGGTTCAGGGGAAATTAAAGAAAAATGACTTCACAGAAAGGGTAGTGGATAAGTGGAATAGCCTCCCATCAGAGGTGGTAGAGGCTAAGACTGTTGAGCAATTTAAACATGCTTGGGATAGGCATATGAATATCCTTACAAAGAATTAAGGTTCAAAAAGGGTTGAGATTACCTAAGAATAAAAAAAGGGGCAGACTACATGGGCCAATTGGTTCTTATCTGCTGTCAAGTTCTATGTTTCTATGTTATAAGCCATTACCAAGATAATCTAAAGACAATATTTCCAATGGTTAGATATTTCAAAATATTTTTGTATATTGTAATTTATTTGCATTGAAATGAATGATACATTTGCAGATGAACCTTGCACATTTTTTTATTTTTTAATGTTATATTTTTTATGGTTAGTCTAAAGATTCCAAATAAATGTATTCTAACAGATCCAAAGCATTGCCAATTGCCTACTAGGGATATAATGGTGATTTACAATCAAGAGTTGCCGTTTCTTTTTTCTTTTAACTGGTTTACAGGTTTCATGAGTTTAACGTATGTATATATATATATATATATATATATATATTCAAAAACTTTGCCATTATTACTGGTGGTGACATACAGTACATAAATACTATATGGCACTTGAATAAATTGGAGATGTTTACAGCAATTCTGACTGCAGGCCAAAAGAGAAATAATGAAAACTTTTATATATTGTGATATGTTTATATTTGTTTTACATTTTATGTATGTCCAAATTAATTTTTTACTGGTTTGAATTTGGTATTGCTTTGTATACATATACTTTATTGTTATAAATAAAGAATTCTATGCACTGCCATAATACTGGTGTCGATTAGTTTTTACGAGACACAAATCACATATTGTGGTGCTGTTAATGTAAGCTAATAAAATTGTGCTTACCTACTCTACCCGAACATCCGAACATCTCATAGACTCATGAATTTTTGTGGCTTTCCCTGGACTCCTGGAAGAGTAGTTAAACCTCCTGCATCCCCCAGACTTACTGGTGAAATCGGTAGGATGAGAAGCATAATGCTGTGAATCACAGTTCCATCAAAATGGGGCACACAATTTGTAGCATTATGTATCGAAGGGGTGGGTCTGAATGACAAGAAGTACATACCACTTTATATAGAAGGACTAGCATGTCACAGTTCAGCGGGACAGGTTGCGGGAGAGCCGGTACTTACCGATCTGGATGCTCTGGCGGGGTCCCTCCGGGGGCGGGGGGGGGGGGTTGCGGGCTGCTGGCGGCAGGTGCATGCTGCAGGCTTGGCTGGGGGAAGCAGGGTGCAGTGGCAGAGAGGTCTCATGTTGCAGCTGCAGAGGTCCGTGATCGGTGCCGCCATCTTGGATAGGTCACATGACCTGTAAACTCCAATCACCTGCGTGTGCAGCTTAACAAATGGAATCCAGTCTGCACATATAAAGCTAAAGATTTCTAGGTGAGAGGTTGCCAGTGCAACATCTCACACACAGGAATGTGTGCATCTGTTTCTCTGTGCTCCACAGTGCTGTTTGTCGAGCATCCAGTTTTTCCATATTCTCTTTTGTATATGCAGGATTCGCATCCAGAGTACCTGTGCCTTCCTATACTGCTGAAACTGCTTAACCTCGCTTCCTTCAGTGGAACCCAGCCTACGTTTTGCCCTGCAGCTCCTCACCACTGAAGTCTCCCAGGCGACTGTTTACGGCATCCAGACTCCTGCAAACCAATTACCACCTGACCATTTGATGTACCTCCTAATCCACTGTAGTTCATTCCGTGATTTATGAAAAAGACCTTCATACGGTCCACCTGGATTATTTACCAAAACCCAGCTGGTTCCAAACCTCAAACCACAGTTCCCGATTCACAAGCTCCAACAGTCCTGACATAGCAGCATTGCAGTAACATTACATAAATATGTGTGAGTATATATATATATATATATATATATATATACTGTACGCCAGTCAGTGGGGGCTCACGTATTTATTAGAGAATAGTTCAGAAGACTTCCGGGGAGGGTGCACTACAGAGTTGGGGCAGAGAAGCAGGTGGATCGCAGTGATCTGGCATATGCTCTATTTGCGTTTGGTTCACACAGGCAGAAGCACTTTTATCCATACACAACATTTAGTGGATGCCGCTAATTCTTGTTTGTTTGGTGGTCATCACTTTGATATATCCGTAGACTTGTCTATTTACAGTTGCATACAAGTTTAAGGTTTGACATCCTCTTGATATAATAATAAGTTTGATTCTGCATGGTGGACTACCAGCTTGATACATATTTTTAATACTTCATAATTTTTCTCATTCTGGACCATTGATATCCCTGATGAGGATGCACAATTTTACATTAACACCCCTAAAAGGGGGAAAGACTTGGGAGTGGACAATCTTACAGCGGTATTGTTACAAAAATCCTATTATGCTAACAGTCAGAAGCGGATTTTACCTATGGGCTGCAGGACTGCTCACCCCCACCCAGTAAAATCCACCAATTCAGCCCTTCTTAGGTAGCTAGGTGCAGTCTGTAAAACTGCACTGTATACACTGTGACAAGCAGTGACTTCCTATTGGAAGTCTTACCGCTAGTCACCCGCAGGACAGGAAGTCCCATTGGGAGGTGTTTCCTTCCCCTGGTATTGACAAATTAGGCTGCGATTACCAGAGACCTGGCTCACTTTAGGAAGCCACTCTCTGCCTTTAGGCACCCTTGGCTGGCTAGAAGCTGGGGATTTGTGCATGTGTAGCTCCGTCGCTGCAACTGGGAATATGGTCCCGGGATCTGTCAGCAACATTTTATAAGCGCCGGGACCAGGTGGCGGGGACAAGGTGGCAAGGACTCTGCAGCAAGGCCAGTGGCAGCCCTCCTCCTCCACCCATATAGGAACCAGCGCTGCTAACAGCATTCTGTTACTGCTTGAATTTGTAAACTTTTATTACATTTTATATGCTTGTAATATTTGTATAATTTATTGGCTTGATTTTATTAGGTGTTGATGTATTTCATAATGGTATATATATGTTATTTTAGGAAAAATAAGAACAAGGCATTAGTTAATACATATTTATTAGATAATAGTTCATAAGACTTCTCGGGAGGGAACAGTAGAGATTAGGTTCAGAGCAACAGGTAAATCGAGGTGATCTGGCATATGCCAGATCCAATATAGTAATATGTGTGTGTGTGTGTGTGTGTGTGTGTGTGTGTGTGTGTGTGTGTATATCAGGCGTACTCTGCATGAACAGGGTTGAATCCCGGGATGAAGGCAGGATACAAAATAGCTGCTCTGATTGTGTTTATGAATACAACCAGTGCGACTTGCCATCCTCTTTTGCTGTCTCCCAGTCACCTGTCACCAGTCACAGTGTCACCATATCTCATGCACTCACTGATGGATGGCCGGCGCTATATACTGTACCAATTAGTGCACATGAAGGACGACTGAAGGCAGGTCAACCCAGGTAGATTAATTCTGTCAACCCACAGTGACCTGAGGTCTAATTTTCAACAAAAGGAGGCTCATGATTTACCACTAGTGTGTGTGGTTGGGGGGGGCAGGGGGGTTGCAGATCTTGGGTATGAATTTTAATGAGAGAAAAGGTCAGATCTGGGGTGGGATTTTCAATGATGAAGGAGGATTGTCAGATTTGAGCTATTATTCATTTTTCATGAGGGAGAAGGGGTTAAATCTGGGGTTTAATTGTTAATTAGATTGGAGTTTTATAATGTATCTAGGATACATAGTTCAGGAGGAGGAAAAGATTTGTGGTGTGATATTAAATGAAAGAAGGGGTCATGGAATATGGAATATGATTTTGTATGAGGAAGGGAAATCAGATATACTGTAGTCTCAATATTTAAAAGAGAAGGAGGATCATATCTGGGGTATGACGTCCAATAAGGGAGTATATGTAAGTGGTCAATATTTCCCACCCCCCATAACCCTGTAACGCATCGCACCTGTATAGCAACCCAGTAGTACATTGGGCAGGGAGAGAGGAGACTTCTCAGTGGCATAAGTATCCCTCTCCAGCCCAGCACAAACTGCTGTGTACTGGACTGTCGCCAGGTCAGAGAGGTTACTGCCATTTGTGTTATCTATTGATGTAACCTGTCTGTCATAATGATGGGAAAGATGCAGTCTCCTACTTTTTGAGTAAAACAAATTTGGACAGAGAAAAGTTACATTCCTTTTAGAATAGCTACAATTTGTGCTAGAACGTAGACATTGTTTGTTATTATATCATGAAAAACAGTGCTTGGCAATAGGGACTCCATTTACTTTAGTATTTGCCAATTGTTTCTTGGCTACCTTGAAAGGCAGTTATGTGTATACAGACAGAAACCCTTTTTTCCCTCCAAAATTAAGATGTGGATTAGATTTTTGGAAGATATTCCTCTCATTTGGGATGGGGAATAGAATGAATTCATTCAATGTGTTTCTTTTTTTAATTGTTATACAGGTTGAGTATCCCATATCCAAATATTCCGAAATACGGAATATTCCAAAATATGGACTTTTTTGAGTGAGAGTGAGATAGTGAAACCTTTGTTTTCTGATGCCTCAATGTACACAAACTTTGTTTAATACACAAAGTTATTAAAAATATTGTATTAAATGACCTTCAGACTGTGTGTATAAGGTGTATATGAAACAAATGAATTGTGTGAATGTACACACACTTTGTTTAATGCACAAAGTTATAAAAAATATTGGCTAAAATGACCTTCAGGCTGTGTGTATAAGGTGTATATGTAACATAAATGTATTCTGTGCTTAGATTTAGGTCCCATCACCATGATATCTCATTATGGTATGCAATTATTCCAAAATACGGAAAAATCCGATATCCAAAATACCTCTGGTCCCAAGCATTTTGGATAAGGGAGACTCAACCTGTAATAAAATTAAAGCTCACGTAAATTCTTTGGACATGAAAACGGTCAGTTTGCACGGATTCATGGTAAGGATACAAGAAATCTGCAAAGTATCACATGAAAAAGGCAAAGGATATGAATATCAACAAAGCAACAAGAGGTTGAGACATCACTGCTATAGAGAGCTCTGACTGAGAAGAAACATTTTGACCCTCTATCCACTATACAATCACCTGACATCCACATGTAAGTCAGCCTACGAGGATCCCTTTCAGATTCAGCCACTGATCTATAAGGTGAGCTCCAGCTGTATTTTTATGTACCTGTTATTATATGTACTAAAGATGATATAGAAATGTTTAAACAATTTTCCCTTCTTTATTCTTAAGCACTTAGGGGTCTATTTACTAAAGGCCCATACACACTGGGCGATTTTGAGCTGAAAGCAGCTCACTTTTGGTGTTTTGAGCTGCTTTCAGCTCAAAGCCGCACAGTGTGTATGGACAAGCGCTGAGTGCTGATGCGTGCTCCCGCTTCATCGCTGGCAGCCGCCGTTCATCTACTGGTATTATTACTGGTATCAGTAGATGAACGGTGGGGTGAGCGGCTTTCCATAGCATCCTGCAATGGAAAGCCGCTCACCCCCGATGACATCGCTGGGCAGCGGGGAAAAGCACTCAGTGTGTATGCACTGAGCGCTTTTCAGCCCAGCGATGTCAGCGATCATCGCTGTTCATACATGCTGGGCAAAAACGCTAAGTGTGTATGGACTTTAAGCCTTGGATGGAGATGAAGTAGATGGAGATAAAGTACCAGCCAGACAGCTCCAAACTGTCATATTTCAAACCCAGCCTGTGACATGGCAGTTAGGAGCCGATTGGCTGGTACTTTATCTCCAGCAACTTTATCTCCATCCAAGGCTTAGTAAATAGAGCCCTTAGCAAGTTTACACTATAACAGACATTATAGAAGTAAATGTACTTGTGAAGCATGGGCAAAGCAAACTGTTATCCTATCTACCAAATGTTTTTGTGAATAGTTAATAAAATATCCATTATATATATATATATATATATATATATAGAGAGAGAGAGAGAGAGAGAGAGAGAGAGAGAGAGAGAGAGAGAGATCTTCATGAAAAGATTGTGGGGTCTATTGACACCAGTTGCTAGGTAGGAATGCCAGTTTTCTGTTCATGTCTATTACCTAGTTACTAACTTTCAAAGGTGAAAGTGCTGCCTGTCATATTCTTAATGCAATATAATTTTTTTTGTGGTAATAACATTTCATTTACAATTTTTTCCTTTTAAATTTGATAATTTTGATTGCTTTTTCTGGACTTCTGTGAACTTTTCATTATGCTAGTCCATACTAGTGACCCAAAGGGTTTGAATACCAAATACAATGTAATAGAATAGCTTTGTGCCTTGTAGAATTCGGACCCACAGACATCAGCAAATGGTACACCTGAGGAGGCACATACTGTACCCACTTGCTCAGAATAATGAGCATTTTATTTTACGGGTGCTGTTATTGAGTGTGTGTAACAAATGTAATGCTATACAGTTGAAGGTGGTGTAATTGTGCGGTACTATGTCGAAAGCTTTAGCAAAGTCTAAAAAGATTACATCCACCTCCTTAACCTGATCAAGGTTCACACTAACCGTTTCATAAAAGCCTAGTAAGTTTGTTTGACATGATCTATCCTCCACAAATCCATGTTGGTTCCTATTAATAACATTATTGGCTTCAATTAACTTCTGTATACTATCCCTTAGAATACCTTCCAGTACTTTCCCCACTATAGATGTAAGACTAACTGGTCTATAATTACACGGTTCAGCTTTACTTCCCTTTTTGAATATCGGCACTACTTCCGCTATATGCCAGTCTTTGGGAACCATACCTGATGTAAGTGAGTCATTGAAGATCAAAAATAGCAGTCTTGCTAGTTCAGAGTGAAGCTCCATGAGAACCCTTGGGTGAATTCTGTTGGGACCATGTGACTTATTAATCATATTTTTTTAATCGGTTACATACTACAGTACCTCCTCACTTAAATAAGCACTTAGCAGTGAGACATTATCTTTGTTGAGATTGTGTGTTAATCCCTGCATCTGGTCCTCTCTTGTGAATACCGATGAGAAAAACTCATTTAATTTATCCGCAATGTCATTTTCGTATTTAATTAAGACTCCCAGCTTGTCCTTTAAAGGGCCTATACTCTCCTTCTTTAATCTTTTGCTGTTGATATATTTAAAAAAAATGGGGTTTGATCTGCTTTCCTTTGCTACTAGGTTTTTAGTTTCTACTTTAGCCACTCTTATTTCTTTTTTGCATATTTTGTTACAATCCTTACAGTGCTGGAATGACTCCGCATTCCCGTCTGATTTGTATTTTTTGAATGCTCACTTTTTTTGCCCTTGAGTTACTTAATATTTTTGGTTTGGAATTTCTAGTTCTTTGATTGCTGCCCATGGCAATACATTTGCGAGTTTTACTAACAAATAGTAATTTTAATACCTCCCATTTCTCCATAGTATTTTTTCCTTGAAACAAAATTTACCATTTAATGTCCATTATAGCTTTCCTCATCATGTCACAGTTGGCTTTGCTAAAGTTTAGAGTCCTAGTTATGAAAACTGATACTGAATGTGACCATATTGTGGCCACCTATAGAGTGAGAATATAACAGTACCCACAGTGTGGCGAGTGCAGTGAGCCCGCAAGGGGCTTACTAGCACTCATCCCGCTGCCAGCATACTGGTGGCCGGGATGCCATTGTCGGTATACTGATGGCTGGGGGTGGACTTTTGAAAAACGTCTGTATTTTAAATACCAGCACCAGGGTCTTGGACCTTTTCTGGTTTAAAAAATATGGAGGAAATAAGACTTGAGGGTCCTCCATAAATTTAAAACCAGCACTGGGCTCCACTAGCAGGGAGGTAATGCCACAGCCAGGTGACACACTTATATTGGTCCCTGTGACCGTAGCTTTAACCCCCCCCCCCCCCCACTAACTAGTCAGCACATATTGGGGTTTCCTGGGGGTGTGGGGTGTGCTGTAGTGATTCACTTCCTCTTCTCCATGTAGTCATCCCTCTTTGCTGTAAAAAAAAACCACATCAATACTCACCTACCCTATGTGTAGGTCAGGTCCTCTTCAGTCCACACAGGCATCCAATGGGTTAAAAAGAAAAGTGCAGGACCTGAACCAAGATGGAATGAGGAAGTGTATGTGTTAACACATACACATTCTCTATGCAAATGCTGGGCCATGTGGCTTCTGTCATTCTAAGAGCCACCAGCCAATCAGGTGGTGCCTTTGTAGGAGTGCCAGCTGATTGGCTGTGAGTGGCCATACTGTCAATCAAAGGTTCCCCCATTGCCTTTAATGTTGGAAACCGCTTCATTGAAGTAAATGGTGGGAAGCAATACATTGTAGGCAATGATGGGAACCACAAGGTTGACTTCTAGTAAAACCTTGTGCTTCCCATCATTGACTACAATGTATTGGTTCCCACCATTGACTTCAATGGAGCGGTTCCCATCATTGAAGTCAGGTGGCTATTAGAATGACAGAAGTCATTTGGATCCCAGCATTCCTGTAGAGGAAGTGTATGTGTTAACACATACACTTCTTCAGTGTATCTTGGTTTGGTTCTTGTATTCTTTTACTCCTTTGGATGACTGCATGAACCACAGAGGGTCTGATCTACACAAAGGATAGGTGAATATGGATTTGTTTTCAGCAAACCGGGATGCCTACATGGAGAAGAGGATGCAAATGGCTACAGGGAGTCAAGGTAAATATGTGTGAGTGTGTGAGTGTTATAGTGCTGTGTGTCACTTTTGACATGTATCTTGTACTCGCTTGTTTTGAACTCATGCTATGACACTGGTCTGTTTAATAAACTTTTCTGGATTTAGATACGTATCTTCCCATTGACATGTTACTGACATTTGCTATGAACTACAGTATGCCCATGTCTAGATTTTGGCTGGTATCTGAAAGCCTTTACTGTTCTACGATATACAGAAGTACAGTGCATCCAGTTTTCTAATCTATGCAAACTGTATTGTACTTGCAATATACATTTTTCTATGACTCAAGTTTGCCTTTCATTATTCTACATATGAAAAACTCATTAGTACAAGCCAGTTGTATGTTTACCACTGCACAACTTCAGTCTTATCAGATTGTATTCCAGTATTCCATCGGCAAGTACACCTGCACTCCAAAGTTACCTTGTCTTCAGAGACTTATTATTATATTGCATGCCAATTTGCCTTCATCAAGTATTGCTGTGAACACCTGCACTCTTAAATTTTATATGCCATCCTGTACCTTCAGAGTTTTAATATGTGTTTCTGTGATGCAGTTTATGTGTCTGGTACCCTGTGTTCTGCTATTGCTACATTTGTCATCCAGGATTACTTTCCAAGCCTGTCGCTGACTGTGCATGGTAACCTGATTTATTGCTAAGGTTCTGTTATGCTGCCAACTGGTACTCAATTTCTACTGTTGTTGGTGTGTTGTTTTATAGTAAGCTTACAGTATCATTCTAATCTCTGGACTCTCTGGTCAAATTCATTGGCGTAAATTCGTCCCAGTTGTCCGGAGGCAAGATAAATATTGGTGCCCCCCCCCCAATATATATATGTGCATGGAGTGTTCTGAAAAAAACTACATATTTCATTGTCATTTAATTTAAATCACACATTTCTTAGCAGTCATACCCAGGATTAGAACCCATGATCTGTTATACTGAAGGCAGACACCTTACTGATAGAGCTATTTACTCCTGCATAGCAAGCCTGCAGATTCTAACTATATGAAGCTACTTACAATTGTCAGTTCAAAACTATTGCAACTAGGCAGGTCTATGTAGCCACACGCTAGATAGATCTGCTCAGTCACTCACAATGCTAATTATTTATCTGGTATTTATTTTACAAGTGTCATACCTAGTGATGTGCACCGGACATTTTTCGGATTTTGTGTTTTGGTTTTGGATTCGGTTCCACGGCCGTGTTTTGGATTCGGACGCGTTTTGGCAAAACCTCCCTGAAAATCTTTTGTCGGATTCGGGTGTGTTTTGGATTCGGGTGTTTTTTTACAAAAAACCCTCAAAAACAACTTAAATCATAGAATTTGGGGGTCATTTTGATCCCATAGTATTATTAACCTCAATAACCATAATTTACACTCATTTTCAGTCTATTCTGAACACCTCACACCTCACAATATTATTTTTAGTCCTAAAATTTGCACCGAGGTCGCTGGATGGCTAAGCTAAGCGACACAAGTGGCCGACACAAACACCTGGCCCATCTAGGAGTGGCACTGCAGTGTCAGGCAGGATGGCACTTCAAAAAAATTGTCCCCAAACAGCACATGATGCAAAGAAAAAAAGAGGCACACCAAGGTCGCTGTGTGACTAAGCTAAGCGACACAAGTGGCCGACACATACACCTGGCCCATCTAGGAGTGGCACTGCAGTTTTCTAGTGAGAGGATGAGTGCTTCCATCCTCATGTGAATCTGAACCACTAGCCATGAACATAGGCCAGGGCCTCAGCCGTTCCTTGCCACTCCGTGTCGTAAATGGCATATTGGCAAGTTTACGCCTCTCACCAGACGCTTTCAGTTTTGATTTTTTGGTCATTTTACTGAACTTTTGTTTTTTGGATTTTACATGCTCTCTACTATGACATTGGGCATCGGCCTTGGCAGACGACGTTGATGGCATTTCATCGTCTCGGCCATGACTAGTGGCAGCAGCTTCAGCACGAGGTAGAAGTGGATCTTGATCTTTCCCTATTTTAACCTCCACATTTTTGTTCTCCATTTTTTAATGTGTGGAATTATATGCCAGTATCAATAGCAATGGCCTACTACTATATATACTGCGCACAACTGAAATGCACAACAGGTATGGATGGATAGTATACTTGACGACACAGAGGTAGGTACAGCAGTGGCCTACTGTACCGTAATGCTATATATTATATACTGGTGGTCAGCAAACTGTGCAAAAATGAAATGCACCACAGGTATGGATGGATAGTATACTTGACGACACAGAGGTAGGTACAGCAGTGGCCTACTGTACCGTAATGCTATATATTATATACTGGTGGTCAGCAAACTGTGCAAAAATGAAATGCACCACAGGTATGGATGGATAGTATACTTGACGACACAGAGGTAGGTACAGCAGTGGCCTACTGTACCGTAATGCTATATAATATATACTGGTGGTCAGCAAACTGTGCAAAACTGAAATGCACCACAGGTATGGATGGATAGTATACTTGACGTCACAGAGGTAGGTACAGCAGTGGCCTACTGTACCGTACTGCTATATATTATATACTGGTGGTCAGCAAACTGTGCAAAAATGAAATGCACCACAGGTATGAATGGATAGTGTAATTGACGACACAGAGGTAGGTACCGCAGTGGCCTACTGTACCGTACTGCTATATATTATATACTGGTGGTGAGCAAACTGTGCAAAACTGAAATGCACCACAGGTATGGATGGATAGTATACTTGACGACACAGAGGTAGGTACAGCAGTGGCCTTCTGTACCGTACTCCTATATATTATATACTGGTGGTCAGCAAAATTATGCACTGTACTCCTACTATATACTGTCTACAATGCAGCACAGATATGGAGTGTTTTTCAGGCAGACAACGTATACTGGTGGTCACTGGTCAGCAAAACTCTGCACTGTACTCCTCCTATATAATATTATACTGGTGGTCCCCAGTCCCCACAATAAAGCAGCACACTGAGCACAGATATGGAGTGTTTTTCAGGCAGACAACGTATACTGGTGGTCACTGTCAGCAAAACTCTGCACTGTACTCCTGCTATATAATACAGCTGCTCCCCAGTCCCCACAATTAAGCAGTGTGAGCACAGATATATGCAGCACACTGAGCACAGATAAGGAGCATTTTTTTCAGGCAGAGAACGGATAAAACTGGTGGTCACTGATCAGCAAAACTCTGCACTGTACTCCTCCTATATTATACAGCTGCTCCCCAGTCCTCCCCACAATTAAGCAATAAAGCACAATCAAGTTCAACAATAAACGGAGAGGACGCCAGCCACGTCCTCTCCCTAACATTTCCAATGCACAAGTGAAAATGGCGGCGACGCGCGGCTGCTTATATAGAATCCGAATCTCGCGAGAATCCGACAGCGGGATGATGACGTTCGGGCGCGCTCGGGTCAACCGAGCCATACGGGAGAATCCGAGTATGCCTCGGACCCGTGTAAAATGGGTGAAGTTCGGGGGGGTTCGGTTTCCAAGGAACCGAACCCGCTCATCACTAGTCATACACAGGATTAGAAACCACAACCTATTACAGTGGAAGCAGGCACCTTATTGATGGAACTGTTTGCTCCTGTATAGAAAGCATGAGAATTCTAACTATATGAAGTTACTTGTAAATATCAGAGAAGTAACTTCATATAGTTAGAATTCTCATGCTTCCTATACAGGAGCAAATAGCTTCATCAGTAAGGTGCCTGCTTCCATTGTAATAGGTTGTGGGTTCTAATCCTGGGTATGACACTTATAAATGTATATATAAAATAGAGAGGGTGTGGTGCAGAGGCGGAACTACCGCCAGTGCAACCAGTGTGTTGCACTGGGGCCCGCCTCTGTCCAGGGGCCCAAAGCATGTAATGAGTCAAACTGACTCATTACATGCCGCTGTGTGCTGCGGGCAACCGCTGCCCGCAGCGCACAGCCGTCCGGAGAGGAGAGGAGCAGCGGTACGGGAGAAGGGAGGTGGAGGAGGGAGCCGCAGCAGCGCTTTGTTACTGGTGGAGGCGCTGCTGCTACTGGCACTCTGCTTCACTATAGGCTGTCTTCCGAGAACAGCCTACAGTGAAGCAGAGGGGCAGCAGCAGCAGCGCCTCCACCAATAACACAGCGCTGCTGCGGCTCCTTCCTCCTCCTCCTTCTCTACTGCCCGGGAATCGTCAAGCTGCACCGAGGAGCCTGAGCCAGCGGAGAGGGTAAGTATAATTCTTCTTTCTTTCTGTCTTTCTTTCTGTCTTTGTTGGGACTGCCTGCCGCAATGTGTAAAATGGGGGAATCTGCCTGCCGCTATGTGTAAAAATGGGGAATCTGCCTGCCGCAATGTGTAAAAATGGGGAATCTGCCTGCTGCAATGTGTAAAAATGGGGAATCTGCCTGCCGCAATGTGTAAAAAGGGGGGATCTGCCTGCCGCAATGTGTAAAAAGGGGCAATCTGCCTGCCGCAATGTGTAAAAAGGGGGTATCTGCCTGCCGTAATGTGTAAAAAGGGGGATGCTGTTTGCCATATTGTGTAACAAGGGCACGCTGTCTGCCGTAATGTGTAAAAAGGGGACGCTGTCTGCCGTTATGTGTAAAAAGTGTACGCTGTCTGCCGTAATGTGTAAAAAGGGGGAATCTGCCTGCCGTAATGTGTAAAAAGGGGGACGCTGTCTTCCGTAATGTGTAACAAGGGCACGCTGTCTGCTGTAATGTGTAAAAAAGGGACGCTGTCTGCTGTAATGTGTAAAAAAGGGACGCTGTCTGCCGTAATGTGTAAAAAGGGGGACGCTGTCTACCGTTATGTGTAAAAAGTGTACGCTGTCTGCCGTAATGTGTAAAAAGGGGGAATCTTCCTGCCGTAATGTGTAAAAAGGGGGACGCTGTCTTCCGTAATGTGTAAAAAGTGTACGCTGTCTGCCGTAATGTGTAAAAAGGGGACGCTGTCTGCTGTAATGTGTAAAAAGGGGGACGCTGTCTGCCGTTATGTGTAAAAAGTGTACGCTGTCTGCCGCTATGTTTAACAAGGGCACACTGTCTGCCGTTATGTGTAAAAAGTGTACGCTGTCTGCCGCTATGTGTAACAAGGGCACGCTGTCTGCCGTTATGTGTAAAAAGGGGACGCTGTCTGCCGTTATGTGTAAAAAGTGCACGCTGTCTGCTGTAATGTGTAAAAAGGGGGACGCTGTCTGCCGTAATGTTTAAAAAGGGGACGCTGTCTGCCGTAATGTGTATAAAGAGGAATCTGTCCGCTGTTAGGTGTAAAAGGGTCTCTACCTGGTGTAGTGGTGCTACTGTGCGGAGTAATTTAAATAATGGAGACTACTGTGCACCGTTTTATGAATTGGTATTATTTTGTGGCCACACCCCTTCCCCACGAAGCCACGCCACTATTTTTTTTGCACGCGCATATGGCGCGCACTGCCCCAGTTTTGCATGCAGGGGTGGGGCTCCGATGCCGTTACTTGCACACAGTGCTAAAATGTCTAGTTACGGCACTGTTGCTAGGTATCCATTTCTCTAGCCCTGAGCAGGTCCCCCTCACCAGATCCTCTCCTGGAGTGAGGGGGTGGACTTGGATGGGATGAGGGGGGACCCAAAGCATTTTGTCGCACCTGGGCCCACCGCTCGCTAGTTCCGCCACTGGTGTGGTGTAAGGTGCAGTGAGGAAGAGATAGCAGCTGCTAGTAATTAACTTAATTGAATGGTGTTGCTGAACACATGGAATGGGAAAAGAGATGCCCCCCTACAGAGCAGAAGCCCGGTGGCAGCCAACTCCGTTGCCTCACAGAGTTACGCCTCTGGTCAAATTAACATACAAAACCATTACAATAACTCTAAAGTAATTCTCATTGTTTTGGAAATGAGATCTTCAAGGAGCATATGTATGTGTGATGCTTGGGTGTCTGCCTACCTTTGACCATGTAGTGTATGTTCATCCTCACTGACGCCACATGAACTGCTTTGCTTCTGATAGTTATTTTAGGATGTAATTGGAACACAGTAAGGAAGCGATCAAAAGACTAGGGCAGAACTACTTTAGGTGGTGAGTTTGTAAATACTATGGGTTGCAGAGATCAGGAGGATCCAGCAGTAAAATGTGTACAATAAGTATTATGCCACTGACAAGCAGTATGTAAGCACAGGAAAAGTCTCACAACCCCACTAGGCCTGAAAGCAATTAAAAAGCAAATGATTATGGGGGTAATTCAGACCTGATCGCAGCAACAAATTTGTTAGCAGTTGGACAAAACTATGTCCCACATTCGGAGTTGTTCGCTCGATAGCTGCTTTTAGCAGCATTGCAAACGCTAGGCCGCCGCCCTCTGGGAGTGTATCTTAGCATAGCAGAATAGCGAACGAAAGATTAGCAGAACTGCTACTAAATAATTCCCTGCAGTTTCTGAGTAGCTCCAGACCTACTCCTAGACTGCGATCACCTCAGTCCGTTTAGTTCTTGGTTTGACGTCACAAACACGCCCTGCGTTCGGCCAGCCACTCCCCTGTTTCTCCAGCCACTCCTGCGTTTTTACCTGGCACGCCTGCGTTTTTTAGCACACTCCCTGAAAACGGCCAGTTTCCGCCCAGAAACACCCACTTCCTGTCAATCACTCTACGATCACTCGAGCGATGAAAAAACGTCGCTCGAGCTTGTGTAAATCTACAAAGTTTTGTGTGAAAGTACTTAGCGCAAGCGCATTTTTGCCATTTTTTCACTTGATCGCTGCACTGCGAAAATCGGCAGCGAGCGAACAACTCGGAATGACCACCCATGTGTACTGCAGGTGTGGCAGATATAACATGTGCAGAGAGAGAGTTAGATTTGGGTGGTGTGTGTTCAAACTGAAATCTAAATTGCAGTGTAAAAATAAAGCAGCCAGTATTTACTCTGCACAGAAGCAAAATGCAGATATAACACGTGCAGATAGAGTTAGATTTGAGTGGGGTGTGTTCAAACTGAAATCTAAATTGCAATGTAAAAATAAAGTAGCCAGTATTTACCCTGCACAGAAACAAAATGCAGATGTAACATGTGCACAGAGAGTTAGATTTTGGTGGGTTATTTTGTTTCTGTGCAGTGTAAATACTGTCTGCTTTATTTTTACACTACAATTTAGATTTCAGTTTGAACACACACCAACCAAATCTAACTCTCTCTGCACATGTTATATCTGTCCTCCCTGCAGTGCACATGGTTTTGCCCAACTGCTAACAAATTTGCTGCTGCGATCAGATCTGAATTAGGCCCTATGGGGGTAATTCCAAGTTGATCGCAGCAGGACATTTTTTAGCAGTTAGGCAAAACCATGTGCACTGCAGGGGAGGCAGATATAACATGTGCAGAGAGAGTTAGATTAGGGTGTGGTGTGTTCAATCTGCAATCTAAATTGCAGTGTAAAAATAAAGCAGACAGTATTTACCTTGCACAGAAACAAAATAACCCACCCAAATCTAACTCTCTCTGCACATGTTATATTTGCCTCCCCTGCAGTGCACATGGTTTTGCCCAACTGCTAAAAAAATTCCTGCTGCGATCAACTTGGAATTACCCCCTATGTGTGGTGCGCTAATAGTAAATAATTCAAAATACACATATAATGTCATTATTAAAAAATATGTACTGTATATATAATAAACCCCCAAAATATAAAGACAATAACTACATGCTCATATACAGTACAACTTCATTGTATGAAAGATACGGAAATACTCTGAGGGTCAAGTCTATCAATCCTGTCCATTAATGTGATCTTTATGTATAATAATCATGAATATTAGAAACACAGTAACTTAAAATGATGAGGGTATAACATGGACAGCGAAAGTCCCCCTCCCACAGACACCAGGGGGGTCATTCCGACCCGATTGCTCGCTGCAGTTTGTCACAGCACAGCGATCGGGTCGGAACTGCGCATGCACCAGCGCCGCAGTGCGCCGGCGCATGGCAGTTGTTGGTGCCCAGCGATCTCCTCTGAGACAGAGGCGGTCGCTGGGCAGGAGGGGGCTGAACAGCGGCGTTAAGCCGCCGTTTAGTAGGCGCGGTCCGGCCAACTCAGGCGTGGCCGGACCGTTAAGGGGTGGCGCGGCGGCTGCGTGACATCTCACGCAGCCACTGCGGCCAGCGGCAGTAACACACAACTCCCGGCCAGCCGCAGGAGCTGCGCTGGCCGGGAGTTACTCCACAGATACAGAAGCATCATCGCTGTGCAATGCTTTTGTATTTGTGCGGGGGGGGGGGGGGGGGGAGGGCGGCACTGACATGCGGGGTGGACTAGCCCGCATGTTTGAGTTTGCGATCATAGCTGTGCTAAATTTAGCACAGCTACGATCAACTCGGAATGACCCCCCAGAGCCGTAAATAGGAATTTGCGACCAGTGAGGCCCAATTCATGTTAGGCTATTGCCAATGTTCACAGGTCCATAATGGTAAGATGGAACACGGGAAGGGAGACATAGAGAAAATTGTTCATTTGGGTGGGTTGAACGTGCCAGGGTGAGGAAAATGTTAGAAAAATAGATGAGAAAGGTTTTAAGTTTAGAACAAAAGTAGAAGAGATGAAGGAAGGATTGATCCCCAGAATGAGAAGAGAGAAGAGGTAAGAGTTATACACAGTCATCATGAGTCAGGGAAGGGTCACATTATGAAACCCATACAAAGGGGAACAAACCGCATGAAACATGACCTCTGTGTTGTTCGGGAGGCCGTAAATATATTCTATTTTAACAACAAACCAAATCCTGTTATCAGGCTTTGACTAATTGATATTGAACAGCACTAGCAATGTGGAGAATCAATTTGCTAACACAGTTAGATGTCTGGCAGACAAGAGCATGTTAGTTGGGAGGAGTGAGAGACTGAAGGCCGTTACTGAGCTATTAAGGAATTGAACCATCGTCAAAAAAGGGGTAATATGAGGGCAAATCCATAAAATATGACAAAAGGTGCCGACATGGCCGCATTCCTGTCAGCATTAATCAAACACATTGGGCATAGTCTGATGCAACTGCTCAGGGACGATGTACCACTGAGTATAGACATTGTAGGCATTCCCCTGAATAGAAATGCTAATGGAGCACTTTGAAACCGATGATCATATTGTCATCCATGATTTGTCCCCAAGAGGAGAGCTGATGTCTAATTCCCATGCCATGTTATGGGCAGACAAGGGTGCAGAATCAAGCAACAAAATTGAATGATAGAGGTAGGAAATGGTGCCTATTCCATAGGTCAGTATGTACAAAGTAGTTCTAGAGGCATGAGGTTGCTAATTGAGCTGGCAGAGGATAGAGGAAGACTGAGAAAATTCCGAATTTGGAGGTACTGATAAAAGCAGGAGTAGCACAGCCATCTTCGAGTCATGATTTCTGGAAAAGGACTGTGGAGGGGAACCGACCCAAGATATGGCAATATATAGTGATACCAGCAGCCGTCCATACAGACACCATGTGGGAGGACTGACCAGGATGATGCTACAGGGGGGTCAGAGGGGAGGGGTATTCAGATTAAACATATTTCTGTTTTGAGGTTGCCCTAGGTTTAGAGCATGAGTTCAATAGTAGGGACAAAGAGGGTGGACTTTGGCCTAAAGGGTTGTAATAGCCATGTGAGATGAGACACCATCTCTGCCCAGATCACTCTCCAGGTCCACCTACCTGAGGAGAGTCTGAATTTATTGACATGGGATAAACGGAGCCAGGTGCCTTGGGAGGCTTTGTAGCTTGAGACATTGGAAACTTGCTCTTTGATAATAGAAAGTCCCAATGTAAAATATGTCAAGTAGTCATGTGCACCGGAAATTTTTCGGGTTTTGTGTTTTGGTTTTGGATTCGGTTCCGCGGCCGTGTTTTGGATTCGGACGCGTTTTGGCAAAACCTCCCTGAAAATCTTTTGTCGGATTCGGGTGTGTTTTGGATTCGGGTGTTTTTTTTACAAAAAACCCTCAAAAACAGCTTAAATCATAGAATTTGGGGGTCATTTTGGTCCCATAGTATTATTAACCTCAATAACCATAATTTACACTCATTTCCAGTCTATTCTGAACACCTCACACCTCACAATATTATTTTTAGTCCTAAAATTTGCACCGAGGTCGCTGAATGGCTAAGCTAAGCAACCCAAGTGGCCGACACAAACACCTGGCCCATCTAGGAGTGGCACTGCAGTGTCAGACAGGATGACAGATTAAAAAAATTGTCCCCAAACAGCACATGATGCAAAGAAAAAAAGAGGCACAATGAGGTAGCTGTGTGACTAAGCTAAGCGACCCAAGTGGCCGACACAAACATCTGGCCCATCTAGGAGTGGCACTGCAGTGTCAGACAGGATGGCAGATTAAAAAAATTGTCCACAAATAGCACATGATGCAAAGAAAAAAAGAGGCACAATGAGGTAGCTGTGTGACTAAGCTAAGCGACCCAAGTGGTTGACACAAACACCTGGCCCATCTAGGAGTGGCACTGCAGTGTCAGACAGGATGGCACTTCAAAAAAATAGTCCCCAAACAGCACATGATGCAAAGAAAAATGAAAGAAAAAAGAGGTGCAAGATGGAATTGTCCCACCCACCCTTATGTTGTATAAACAGGACATGCACACTTTAACAAACCCATCATTTCAGTGACAGGGTCTGCCACACAACTGTGACTGAAATGACTGGTTGGTTTGGGCCCCCACCAACAAAGAAGCAATCAATCTCTCCTTGCACAAACTGGCTCTACAGAGGCAAGATGTCCACCTCCTCCTCATCGTCCGATTCCTCACCCCTTTCACTGTGTACATCCCCCTCCTCACAGATTATTAATTTGTCCCCACTGGAATCCACCATCTCAGGTCCCTGTGTACTTTCTGGAGGCAATTGCCGGTGAATGTCTCCACGGAGGAATTGATTATAATTAATTTTGATGAACATCATCTTCTCCACATTTTCTGGAAGTAACCTCGTACGCCGATTGCTGACAAGGTGAGCGGCTGCACTAAACACTCTTTGGGAGTACACACTGGAGGGGGGGCAACTTAGGTAAAATAAAGCCAGTTTGTGCAAGGGCCTCCAAATTGCCTCTTTTTCCTGCCAGTATAAGTACGGACTGTCTGATGTGCCTACTTGGATGCGGTCACTCATATAATCCTCCACCATTCTTTCAATGGTGACAGAATCATATGCAGTGACAGTAGACGACATTTCAGTAATCGTTGGCAGGTCCTTCAGTCCGGACCAGATGTCAGCACTCGCTCCAGACTGCCCTGCATCACCGCCAGCGGGTGGGCTCGGAATTCTTAGCCTTTTCCTCGCAGCCCCAGTTGCGGGAGAATGTGAAGGAGGAGCTGTTGACGGGTCACGTTCCGCTTGACTTGACAATTTTCTCACCAGCAGGTCTTTGAACCTCTGCAGACTTGTGTCTGCCGGAAAGAGAGACACAACGTAGGTTTTAAATCTAGGAACGAGCACGGTGGCCAAAATGTAGTGCTCTGATTTCAACAGATTGACCACCCGTGAATCCTTGTTAGGCGAATTAAGGGCTCCATTCACAAGTCCCACATGCCTAGCGGAATCGCTCTGTTTTAGCTCCTCCTTCAATCTCTCCAGATTCTTCTGCAAAAGCCTGATGAGGGGAATGACCTGACTCAGGCTGGCAGTGTCTGAACTGACTTCACGTGTGGCAAGTTCAAAGGGTTGCAGAACCTTGCACAACGTTGAAATCATTCTCCACTGCGCTTGAGTCAGGTGCATTCCCCCTCCTTTGCCTATATCGTAGGTAGCTGTATAGGCTTGAATGGCCTTTTGCTGCTCCTCTATCCTCTGAAGCATATAGAGTGTTGAATTCCACCTCGTTACCACCTCTTGCTTCATATGATGGCAGGGCAGGTTCAGGAGTGTTTGCTGGTGCTCCAGTCTTCGGCACGCGGTGGCTGAATGCCGAAAGTGGCCCGTAATTCTTCGGGCCACCGACAGCATCTCTTGCACGCCCCTGTCGTTTTTTAAAATAATTCTGCACCACCAAATTCAATGTATGTGCAAAACATGGGACATGCTGGAATTTGCCCACATGTAATGCACGCACAATATTGGTGGCGTTGTCCGATGTCACAAATCCCCAGGAGAGTCCAATTGGGGTAAGCCATTCTGTGATGATGTTCCTCAGTTTCCGTAAGAGGTTGTCAGCTGTGTGCCTTTTATGGAAAGCGGTGATACAAAGCGTAGCCTGCCTAGGAACGAGTTGGCGTTTGTGAGATGCTGCTACTGGTGCCGCCGCTGCTGTTCTTGCTGCGGGAGGCAATACATCTACCCAGTGGGCTGTCACAGTCATACAGTCCTGAGTCTGCCCTGGTCCACTTGTCCACATGTCCGTGGTTAAGTGGACAGTGGGTACAACTGCATTTTTTAGGACACTGGTGACTCTTTTTCTGACATCTGTGTACATTTTCGGTATCGCCTGCCTAGAGAAATGGAACCTAGATGGTATTTGGTACCGGGGACACAGTACCTCAATCAATTCTCTAGTTCCCTGTGAATTAACGGTGGATACCGGAAACACGTTTCTCACCACCCAGGCTGTCAAGGCCTGAGTTATCCGCTTTGCAACAGGATGACTGCTGTGATATTTCATTTTCCTCGCAAAGGACTGTTGGACAGTCAATTGCTTACTGGAAGTAGTACAAGTGGTCTTCCGACTTCCCCTCTGGGATGACGATCAACTCCCAGCAGCAACAACAGCAGCGCCAGCAGCAGTAGGCGTTACACTCAAGGATGCATGTAGGAATCCCAGGCAGGAGAGGACTCGTCAGACTTGACAGTGACATGGCCTGCAGGACTATTGGCTTTCCTGTCTAAGGAGGAAATTGACACTGAGGGAGTTGGTGGTGTGGTTTGCAGGAGCTTGGTTACAAGAGGAAGGGATTTAGGTGGCAGTGGACTGCTTCCGCTGTCACCCAAAGTTTTTGAACTTGTCAATGACTTTTGATGAATGCGCTCCAGGTGACGTATAAGGGAGGATGTTCCTAGGTGGTTAACGTCCTTACCCCTACTTATTACAGCTTGACAAAGGCAACACACGGCTTGACACCAGTTGTCCGCATTTCTGTTGAAATAATTCTACACCGAAGAGGTGATTTTTTTTTTTGTATTTTGACCAGGCGTGTCAATGGCCATATTCGTCCCACGGACAACAGGTGTCTCCCCGGGTGCCTGACTTAAACAAAAAACCTCACCATCAGAATCCTCCTTGTCAATTTCCTCCCCAGCGCCAGCAACACCCATATCCTCATCCTGGTGTACTTCAACAGTGACATCTTCAATTTGAGTATCAGGAACTGGACTGCGGGTGCTCCTTCCAGCACTTGCAGGGAGCGTGCAAATGGTGGAAGGCGCCACCTCTTCCCGTCCAGAGTTGGGAAGGTCAGGCATCGCAACCGACACAATTGGACTTTCCTTGGGGATTTGTGATTTAGAAGAACGCACAGTTCTTTGCTGTGCTTTTGCCATCTTAAGTCTATTAAGTTTTCTAGCAGGAGGATGAGTGCTTTCATCCTCATGTGATGCTGACCCACTAGTCATGAGGAACATAGGAGAGGGCCTCAGCCGTTCCTTGCCACTCCATGTCGTAAATGGCATATTGGCAAGTTTACGCTTCTCCTCAGACGATTTTAATTTTGATTTTTGGGTCATTTTACTGAACTTTTGTTTTTTGGATTTTACATGCTCTCTACTATGACATTGGGCATCGGCTTGGCAGACGACGTTGATAGCATTTCATCATCTCGGCCATGACTAATGGCAGCAGCTTCAACATGAGGTGGAAGTGGATCTTGATCTTTCCCTATTTTACCCTCCACATTTTTGTTCTCCATTTATTAATGTGTGGAATTATATGCCAGAAATATTTTTATCAATAGCAAAGGCCTACTACTATATATACTGCGCACAAAAACTTAAATGCACCACAGGTATGGATGGATAGTATACTTGATAACACAGAGGTAGGTAGAGCAGTGGCCTACTGTACCGTACTGCTATATATTATATATACTAGTGGTCAGCAAACTGTGCAAAACTGAAATGCACCACAGGTATGGATGGATAGTATTCCTGATGACACAGAGGTAGGTAGAGCTGTGGCCTACTGTATCATACTGATATATATTATATACTGGTGGTCAGCAAACTGTGCAAAACTGAAATGCACCACAGGTATGGATGGATAGTATACTTGACGACACAGAGGTAGGTAGAGCAGTGGCCTACTGTACCGTACTTCTATATATTATATACTGGTGGTCAGCAAACTGTGCAAAACTGAAAGGCACTACAGGTATGGATGGATAGTATACTTGACGATACAGAGGTAGGTAGAGCAGTGGTCTACTGTACTGTACTGCTATATATTATATACTGGTAGTCAGCAAACTGTGCAAAACTGAAATGCACCACAGGTATGAATGGATAGTATACTTGACGACACAGAGGTAGGTAGAGCAGTGGCCTACTGTACCGTGCTGCTATATATTATATACTGGTGGTCAGCAAACTGTGCAAAACTGAAATGCACCACAGGTATGGATGGATAGTATACTTGACGACACAGAGGTAGGTAGAGCAGTGGCCTACTGTACCGTACTGCTATATATTATATACTGGTGGTCAGCAAACTGTGCAAAACTGAAATGCACCACAGGTATGGATGGATAGTATACTTGATGCTACAGAGGTAGGTAGAGCAGTGGACTTCTGTACCGTACTGCTATATATTATATACTGGTGGTCAGCAAACTGTGCAAAACTGAAATGCACCACAGGTATGGATGGATAGTATACTTGACGACACAGACGTAGGTAGAGCAGTGGCCTACTGTACTGTACTGCTATATATTATATACTAGTGGTCAGCAAACTGTGCAAAACTGAAATGCACCACAGGTATGGATGGATAGTATACTTAACGACACAGAGGTAGGTAGAGCAGTGGCCTACTGTACCGTACTGCTATATATTATATACTGGTGGTCAGCAAACTGTGCAAAACTGAAATGCACCACAGGTATGGATGGATAGTATACTTGATGACACAGAGGTAGGTAGAGCAGTGGCCTACTGTACCGTACTGCTATATATTATATAATGGTGGTCAGCAAACTGTGCAAAACTGAAATGCACCACAGGTATGGATGGATAGTATACTTGATGACACAGAGGTAGGTAGAGCAGTGGCCTACTGTACCGTACTGCTATATATTATATAATGGTGGTCAGCAAACTGTGCAAAACTGAAATGCACCACAGTATGGATGGATAGTATACTTGACGACACAGAGGTAGGTAGAGCAGTGGCCCTCTGTACCGTACTGCTATATATTATATACTGGTGGTCAGCAAACTGTGCAAAACTGAAATGCACCACAGGTATGGATGGGATAGTATACATGACGACACAGAGGTAGAGCAGTGGACTACTGTACCGTACTTCTATATATATATAGTTATACTATTGGTAAGCAAAATTCTGCACTGTCCACCTACTATTTACTAAAATGCAGCACAGATATGGAGCATTTTTCAGGCAGAGAACGTTTAATACTGGTGGTCACTGGTCAGCAAAACTCTGCACTGTCCTCCTACTATATAATACTGCTGGTCCCCAGTCCCCACAATAAAGCAATTAGCACACTGAGCACAGATATTTGCAGCACACTGAGCACAGATATGGAGCATTTTTCAGGCAGAGAACGTAGCTAATTACACTTGCAGCACACTGAGCACAGATATTTGCAGCACACTGAGCACAGATATTTGCAGCACACTGAGCACAGATATTTGCAGCCCACTGAACATAGAAACTGAGAGGACGCCAGCCACGTCCTCTCACGATAATCTCCAATGCACGATTGAAAAATGGCGGCACGCGCGGCTCCTTATATAGAATACGAATCTCGCGAGAATCCGACCGCGGGATGATGACGTTCGGGCGCGCTCGGGTTAACCGAGCAAGGCGGGAGGATCCGACTTGCTATGACCCGTGCAAAAAAATGTGAAGTTCGGGCGGGTTCGGATCCCGAGGATCCGAACCCGCTCATCACTAATGTCAAGTAATCCACCTGGGGCAGGGCGTAAGAGGAATGATATGCAAAAGCTGAAATAGCTGAAAATACCTTGCTGGTTTTGAGGTGGTGTACTAGCATAGTGTCTGCATTATTACTCATTTTCATAGAAGCGTTGGTTGAGCCAACAAAGCGTTTTCTCTTTTTTTTGGGACAATATTGTGGTAAGAGCAAATTTAGCAGAAAGAAGTATTTTGTACACAGCAGAGGGGGAGTGTTTGTGGAGGGTTTATAGCTGATGGACCATTTTGGTAAAAGTCAAGAGGTGTAGTTTGTATTCCTTATTCCTATGGGAAGTGTATGAGATAAGGTTCCCATGGACAACAAATTTATGGGCTTCCCAAACCATAAGGTTAGTAGGAAGAATATAATTGTTTTATATTTATTTTTTGTTTATGATTTATGCATATTTTTAGTAAATAATGACATGCTTATGCATCAGGATTTTTTGGGTACAGCTAAAACAGGTAATTATGATTTTTTTCTGATCCACTTATCAAGGTACATGTTGCTGCAAATGTAATATATGTGCGCCTCTTATTATTAGAGATGAGCGGTTCTGTTTGGATGAAAACCAAATACATCCAAACTTTGGAGATGTGAGTAGTACTGGGTCCAGCTTGTACCACTTTTGGGGATCCAAGTGGACCGAGTCCTGAGTCAGGTCTCCCTTTTAAAAAATGAATCTGTGTTCCCATTTTGATTTCAGGTGCCATTTCACTCATGAGAGCATATGGCGAGTGGGAAAATTGACTGGAAATAACTGAAATTAATGTTATTCATGTTAATTATACTATTGAAACAAAATAGGTCCAAGTGACATAATTTTAGCTATTGTTATTGATTTTTATCAATTTTTAAAGAAACACAAACCCAAATCAAACCCAAAACTGAACACAAAACACTTGAGGGTGGTTTTGCAAAACCAAAACATGGCAATGATATAGAACCAAAACACAGGGCTCCATACACATATCTACTAATTTAAGATGCACTTTGTACATAAGTACAGAGTATTAATTGTGTACAAAGATACATCATTATTTTGTACAAAAGAATTTATATGCCACCAGTGCTCTGTTACTTGAAGAGGGTGAGAAGTGTGTGTGTGTGTGTGTGTGTGTGTGTGTGTGTGTGTGTGTGTGTGTGTGTGTGTGTGTGTGTGTGTGTGTGGGGGGGGGGGTGATCTTGTATGGAGGCATGGCTACACTCACTCAGAGAGAGTTAAACTAAGAAGTTAAGAGTTTAAGAATGTACTGCCTCTGCACCTCCACGGCTGACTCGGGCTCCAACTGGGCTCTCTTAAAATGAGCTCACACCTGAACAATAAGTACCCAACCCACTCCCCTCTTGGCACCCCTGCATGTAACACCAATCAGGCCCTTTATACCTACTATAACATTAGGATCTTCCCTAATTTATTTTAAATGTGAATATTTTTTTCCTTAAATTGCTTCCCAGTTTACTCTGCTATCACTGTAATATAATTACATTAAACTAATGTATGATGAATATATGTACCATCTATAGTCTAATGTATTGTTCCACTTGCAGATACTTCAGCAAATTCTGTAACAATTTTGCCTTAATATTCATTGGGTGGAATTCAATTGTTTGAAAAGCTGTTTGGGTGTCTGTTTTTTCCTGTCTATTAGATAGGAAAAAGCAGACTCCCAACTGACTTTTCAAATAATTGAATAGCCCCCATTGTGTCTATTTTGGGTGCAGCTATTGTGAAATGCCCTTCCCATAAGGTCAGGCTGCTACAAGCACCCTCCATCCTATTTGCCCTATTTAAATATTTTGTTCTGTTAAAAAAACAACTTGTTTTTTTGGCCCTTGTTCATAACAAATAAAGAATGATCTCACCCCAGGCCATGTCTACCCATCTCATGTCAAGAGTTGAATATACTTTTATAGCCATGATCTTGACATGTGAAAACTATGCACCGTACTACTGTATGTATATCTATGCCCAATAATACTGTTTTATAGCATCACAACAGGATTTACAGGTCTTGGAGACTGCAGTTTGACATTAAATTACACTCAAGTTCTCAATGAACATGAGCATATGACTGCTCCCTGTACTAAATTGCATGTAAATAGTATGCATTCATAGACTCCTCCCTCACATTAACATTGCAAATAAATAAATCTACACCCAATAAATACTTGTAAGTCTTAACAAAGCATCAGAGTCAATGTAATGTTTGTTGGGGTTGGGTGCTATCTGCTCCCTATAGATATGAATATGTACCGTCTCTGGGTAATCTATTAACACCAGCGCTTCCTCTATCAATGAGTAAAAATGCCATGCTCTCTGGGATTCTGTGGAAGTGCAGAGTCGTAACTTTTTTTTAGGCTGTGCGCTTGTTAAGTATGCTGTTTCTTAATCTCCATTAAATGGAACATTTACCTTGTAGAAAGCTGCCTTACCAATTATGTTTCCATGAATAATATAGCATGTGTCTAGCTCCATATGTTTAGACTTCATTATTTATGGATCAAGTCTCTAAGACATTCTAGCAATCTCAGCTATGTCTAATAAAACACTACTGATATTTAACAAGACATTGAAGACAAGATATAGTTTGAATACAGTATGTAGCCCACAGCATGTATTTTTGTATAAAACAGAATGTTCATGACCTGAACTTTCCCTGAACTTTCAAATCAGACAGATGCACTTTGGCCTTTTCAGTGTAGACAATGACTTGATTTTTTTAATCTCAATCCATGGTCACAGAATTAGCCATTGCTGAAACTGGAAGGATAGTATTTAGCATAATAGATGGATACAGTAGCAGAATACAATGAGGTTAGATGGGTCAGCCACTTAAGGGTCAACGCTACTGTGCTACAGTGTTGGCCCATCCTTTGGGGAGACGGGTGTTGTTTCAGTTTTTGGCTTCATTTCTGCTTGACTTTGCTCTAAATTCATGTTTTGTTTTTTCAATGTACTAATTTATTCAAAATGCATTAAGGTTCAAACTTTTGCACTGAACCATAGCATCTAATATCTGCATTACGTGCCATTGAAGTGCTAAATCATGTGATAAAACAAAAGACATTCAGGGAGTTCAAAAAGTGCCCCTGCAGAAAAAGTGTGCTAATTAATGTGACAACACATGGCCTAATTCAGATCTGACCGCAGCAGAAAATTTGTTAGCTAATGGGCAAAACCATGGGGTAGTTCAGACCTGATTGTAGCAGCAAATTTGTTAGCAGTTGGGCAAAACCATGGCCCTCATTCCGAGTTGATCGGTCGCAAGGCGAATTTAGCAGAGTTACACACGCTAAGCCGCCGCCTACTGGGAGTGAATCTTAGCTTCTTAAAATTGCGACCGATGTATTCGCAATATTGCGATTACTAACTACTTAGCAGTTTCAGAGTAGCTCCAGACTTACTCTGCCTGTGCGATCAGTTCAGTGCTTGTCGTTCCTGGTTGACGTCACAAACACACCCAGCGTTCGCCCAGGCACTCCCACCGTTTCCCCGGCCACTCCTGCGTTTTTTCCGGAAACGGTAGCGTTTTCAGCCACACGCCCCTGAAACGCCGTGTTTCCGCCCAGTAACACCCATTTCCTGTCAATCACATTACGATCGCCGGAGCGAAGAAAAAGCCGTGAGTAAAAATACTTTCTTCATAGTAAAGTTACTTGGCGCAGTCGCAGTGCGAACTTTGCGCATGCGTACTAAGCGGATTTTCACTGCGATGCGATGAAAAAGAACGAGCGAACAACTCGGAATGAGGGCCCATGTGCACTGCAGAGGGGACATATGTAACATGTGCAGAGAGAGTTAGAGTTGGATGTGGTGTGTTCAAACTGAAATCTAAATTGCAGAGTAAAAATAAAGCAGCCAGTATTTACCCTGCACAGAAACAAAATAACCCACCCAAATCTAACTCCCTGTGCATGTTATATCTGCCCCACCTGCAGTGCACATGGGGGGTAAATCAGAGTTGATCGCAGCAGCAAATTTGTTAAAAGTTGAGCAAAACCATGTGCACTGCAGGTGTGGCAGATATAACATTTGCAGAGAGAGTTAGATTTGGGTGGGTTATTTTGTTTCTATGCAGGGTAAATACTGGCTGCTTTATTTTTACACTGCAATTTAGATTTCAGTTTGAACACACCCCACCCAAATCTAACTCTCTCTGCAGATGTTACATCTGCCCCCTCAGCAGTGCACATGGTTTTGCCCAACTGCTAACAAATTTTCTGCTGCAATCAACTCTGAATTACCCCCATGGTTTTGCCCATTAGCTAACAAATTTGCTGCTGCGGTCAGATCTGGATTAGGCCTATAGTTACTTTTAAACATTTTATTTACATGAAATAAAACAGAATTTAAGTACTTATGTACATTAAGTGTTGGCCCTCTCTGGCCTCCCACAGCTGCAGAGAAGATCTGCAGCCAGAGACAGCGCTCACTGCGGAGGGACTTTTCGAGCACTTTGTGTAATACATTTAGCAACATCCATGAACACATATGGTGCTTTCTCACATTTTCCAAACTAATAAAAGACTAGTTAACACTTTTTCACAGCCATCAACTATCTTTATAGGAGTGAGTAACAAGAAAGTTTCATATGCATGTATTTAAGATTTATTACTTCTATACAATGGTTGCGTCTGAGATAGCGCCAGGGCTTGTCTGTTCTATAATTCTCACCTAGGGAAATGGACTAATTTACCTGAAAATGAACCAAAGCCAACACTTAATCAATGTTGCCCATGATTTTTTTTTCTCCTCTTGACTGTTAAATTATTGTTGGAATTTTAATTACTGTTACTATTATTTGCTTTAATTATTATAGCAATACTGGAAGTATATTTGAAGTGTTATAGAACTATTTGTGTAAGACTGCCCAGCAGAGGCGTATGGCGGTACTTGTTACCTGTTACTTCCCAGTTTTTGTTATGTATCTGTTCTGTTCATAAGTTAAATTATTGTTCTCTTCTCCATTAAAAAAAAAATTACATTGTGGGTTCTATTTAAGACATAACCCCTCTTTCTAAAGCATTCCTTTTTGGCTTTATACTGTATATGTAATGAGAGACATCTGTCCCTACCAATATCCACGGAGGACCTAATAGAAGCTCAAAGAAACCTTTATGTGCTTCACACCATTTTGTTACAAGTAAGCATATGTCAAAGTCGAAAAATATTGTTATACATGCCCCATGTACTAACCCCATGCACATGCCCGCTGCGCGTGCACTCAGTCTGCCGTGCGTGGACATATCCATAATTTGCGTAACGTAGCTCCCCACGGCCATTCGCCTTAGAGCGTGGTATGCGCGTTTACGGTAGAGTTTGTGAATGCATAGAGGGTTATTAGAACATTACATATTTTAACCCAAATAGTGTACATTTTAGATATAGCTCCCTTGTACCACATCAACAAGTCCAGAGCAAAGGGATTCACCTTTGCAGGATAAGAGAAGACAGACTAAGGCTATAAGGTGATGTTTGGTATCCAGCTGTAGGGTATTTTAAGGGAAACATTCTGGTGTTGGTTAGAGAAAGATCGCATGTTCCTGCGTATAGTTATGTGCAGAAGTAGAATATAGATATAAATTGTATTTAATATATTATGAATGTGGAGGGAACGAGAATGAAACCCAGTCACACATAAATTAAATCTCCCACAGACTGAGATACAATGGCCTTATTTACACTAAGCTTTGAGATTCTATAAAGAGGGCAAACACCTTTGTTTACTAAGATGGCCAGGTTTCTATGAGTGCTGAGTTGTCATTGTCTCACCTGAAAGGAAGGAACAAACAAAGGGTGAACAATACCCAGGAGCCGAGGTTGTTTGGAAGATCAGAAACAATAGAAACCGCATCTCAAGTCCTAGCCATCGCCCACTTCTTGAACTGACCAATGGTCCCCGGTGCACAGGACATGTCCCACCCCCTAACCAATGGAAGAAGAGCACACAGTGTCTATTGTATTATGTTTTGGATGAAGTGAATAAAGAGAGCTTGCAGCAGGCTTGGTGACACAAGACTCTGAACGCTATCTGTATGACCAGCGGAGGACTGGCTGTGTTGCGCTTGCGAACATTCTCACGTATGTACATTCTCTGTAGCCATTATTCTGTTTAGACTTATCTTGTTAGCCTGTAGTGTATAACTTGTATTGTTTTGCCTTTTGGAATTAATCCACAGTGGCCTTAGAACCCTGTGGTTTCAACATCAAACCGGTGTAGTGTCCTCACTTTCCTGCAGGGTTTTAAAGTGTATTCATCTGTATAAGGTGTATAAGTTTTGATAAGGTGTACGCACTGCGGGTACTTTATACCGTCAGCGCTACTTAAGGTTTAAGGTATAACATTGTTGCAGTACTTTGCTGTTAAAGGTTTAAAGTATAATCAAATCATTACATTGTATTATTAACAAGGTTTTAAGGTTATCAATTGTGTGTGCGTGTGCTGTGCGTACTCTGTACTATCAGTGCAGCGTGTGTACGCCAAGTACGTACCACGTACAGGACTTTGTACGCAAATAGCGTACAGAGTGCGTAGCACGTGTATTAAGTTTAGCGGCCATAGCGGCTCAACAATAAAAGTGTATCAAGAGGTATAGCTTTGTGTTTTAAGATAATATAGACATTATCACATACATGTAAGAATTTGTTGATGTCTATATCCATCACCACTTCGGGTGTCATCTTAAAAGGAGGAAGATTCTGGAAACTTGTCGGGACTATTTGCACAACCATCCTTTCTGTACACTTAAAGGAGGAACTGACTTTACATTGCAGTGTTACACTATGCTATATTTTTTTTAAGTCTTTTTCCTTCATGTGATCAACATTGGTTGAAAAACCATTTGACTCTTCTGTGAGGATCAATTGAAGTGTTGGACATTTGGAGTGCAAAGTGAGATTGTACATTTTTCCTTAGACTGCACTGACAGTGCTGACTCTACAAATGGACTGTCTTGCCTACAAATAAATAGCACTAAAGCAAAAAAGTGCCATATTATCAGGGGTTTCCCTGAAGTGGACGAAATACAAGTACAAATGACATCAGTTCATTGTTCTTAATTAAAACTACTGATTATCACCTGTTGTTCTTGCATTTCCCATTGAAAAAAACATCAGTTGAGATCCGCATACAAGTAAGGTCATTCTTCCAGTAAAGAAGATAAAGGTAAGAAAAAAAGCCATTTGTTTCCCCCAGCACCCTGAATGATAACCGTAACCAGATATAAATTCCACATAATAATAGAATTCAGAGATCTTTGTTACACATATTTGCGCAAATGTGTGAATAAGCCCCAAAGCCGCATCAAGGCGTCTCTGTATATTTGGGGTCCCTAGCGCTATATCTAGGAGCAGGGAGTGGCACCCCAAAACACCAGCATAAGCCAGAAAGCCCAGCGTAGCATACCAATGAAAAAACTATAGTGTTAATAAATTAGTATTTAGGAAGCCGAAGCTATAGAGAAAGTGATACAAAAATGAAATGCAATTAAAATAGAGAAATAGTGTTAGAAAATGAATAAGTGAAAAGTGTTAATAGAATGTAAGGGTATGCCACACTAAGGCCATCCAGCTCAGCCAGTCCAGAGGCACCACACCTCACACCTCCATTACCCCAATCTGGGTCTAAGATTAACCAGCAAGGAGCCACATGATAATGGCTCCTTACTACAATATGTCTAAGCTAAGAGCTACCTACCTTGGTGCAACCCCATAATGCTCCATGTGGCATGTCAGGGCCTTTACCTCCTCCTAATGCAGGAACCTCTCTGCCTCTCACAACAAACATATATATTGGTAGATGCTCAATTAGCTTAGTGATATCATTCAGGTGCTCGAAAGGGAGGGGTATTTCTAAGCAAGAAAAAAAGCCATTTATTTCCCCCAGCACCCTGAATGAGAACCGTAACCAGATATAAATTCCACATAATAATATGTGTAACGAAGATCTCTGAATTCTATATGTAAGAAGATAAAGGTGAATGTTAAATACAAAAACCAACTGCACAGAATTACTAATGTACTGAATAATGGTGGCACAGTTTTATTGGGATGGGAATGGCTCACGAAAACAGATTTTTATTTGTAAATCCATCCACAAAATAAAGCCTTCCCAGCCACACATGGGCAATGTTTAAAGGTTACAACAGTTGCATGAGAGTATCAAATCTTTCTTGATAACAGCTTAGGTTCTCCAACAGATATCAAAATGAGCACTGAAGTGAAACCAAATGCCTCCCCTAAATTCTGCAAGTTGCGCTTGGTTATAAAGGATGGAAGTAAACTCCATGGTGCTTTCTCCTGTGGAAAGGAGTCAGTGGGCCACACCTTAGTATGACCCATAGTGGATATTATTATTATTATTATTATTATTATTATTATTATTATTATGATGTGTGTGAGTTTGGGGAGTGGGTACCTCCCAGGTCTGGTGTGACTGGGCTACCTTGGGGTAGCACGCCATATTATTTATTTAGCACTTATGTAACACTCCTATTTTTCCACTAATATTACTCTTTTGAGTATTTTATTAACACTCTTATTTTTGTAGCACTTCTAACCCATAGCTTCTGCTTCTTTCTTAACACATATTAACACTTTAGTATCTCAATGGTGTGCTGCCCTAGGGTGGTCGGGCCTGAGCCGAGTTTATGGGGTCCAAGCCCTGGACTTATGCTTAGTTAGGGACCTCCAGTAATAGAGTAGCCGTGAAGTGGACTGGAGGCTTATCATATCTTTTGCAAAACATATGTAACGAAGAGCTCTACATTTTCTATTATTACATAGTATATAGTTCTTCTTACTAACAGCCAGCAGAGTGCGTGGGAAAAATCCCTTTTGTTCTTCTTGTCTAGAGTAACCCCCTCCCGCAGCACCTGAGGATTGTTACCAGCTTGATTAGAGCAGTGTGCCACTATTTATTGCAGGAATTCAATTAGCCCAGATAATTCTTTGGGATGAAAAAAAATGGGGGTTTTATCGTGATTTTTTTCACTTTGGTCTATTCAATTAAACCCCATTTTTTTCTTCTGAAAAATTATCTATTTTCAGACAAAAACACATGGAATCCGTGATAAGTTCATGACCTATGTCTTTTCCGGGATGTGATCCCAAAATCTGGAATGTTTATCTAGGATTTACTTTTGCCTGCCCTGGACAGGTGAAAAAAAATCCCTGATGAGTGCCGGCTTCGGGGCTAATTGAGTAAGAACTGTGACTTCTGCATCCCTTGTTGCTATGACACTGTATTATCTATTTGCTCTATATTATATTATTTAACAGTACAAAATCAATACCAGAAAACTCACATTTATTTCCTAATAGAAAATCTAGTCATTGTAGAGGCATTCTGGGAACTGCAGTTTGCTCCTAAGTAAGCATAATATAATAAGTAAGCACTTATCTGTTACAGTATATCACTTCTAGAAAACTCACAGTTGCCATCCACCTCTGCAATAGGGATAAGTACTGCTCATAGAGTTACCAGTACTTTAACGCACTTGTGATTATTTGTGTGGTTACACAATTTGTAGGAAAATAGCGGACCATGGTGAAGTACAATATTGCTACTACCTTTAACTCTATGAAATATAAATACATACAAATAATTATATTTAAGGTGTGCCAAAAAAGGCATCCTGTTATAAACAACAAGAATATAAATACACATTATCAAATGAGCTAGTTTTAAGAGGCACATTAAATAATTTTTTATATTTAAAACATAGCGCTGATTAAAGTTGTCTATTTGTATCGCTAACATTTATAAAAAATGTTTTGTTCTTTTTGTTTTCTGTTAATAGCTTTAAATACATAGATGTTAGTGATCAAGGAAAAACTCAGTGGGGAATATGTGTAATATGCAAAAATATAATCATAACCAGCACTGTAACATTTGTCAATCTAAAAAATGTAAGCTAGTTGTTGGTCACTGTACTGTAGGTTACTGCATACAGTAGTTGCCCTTTTTAAGTAGAAGATAATAACAAAGATTTTCTAGTATTCGCAAGGCACCTTGCATCTCACAGATTCCAAATACAAGAAGAGAACAATAAAATCAAATCGCAGTATGCTGTATATACACTTATATTGAGGTTAGAGACCCTCTCTTATATTAACTAACTAGAATGAACAAGTCAGCTGAGCTACCCAGATTGTTGGTGCCACTCAGGTAAAAAAAAATGTAAAAAATTATATATATATATATATATATATATATATATATATATGCAAGGATAGCCGGCACTCTCTCCTATATGTACAATGATGCCTTGGTGCCTCCCAAGCTGGTTTAGCAACCGAATACAATGTAGAAAGTGGTGGCACTCATAGGACTTGTTCCAATAATAAATGACACAGCGGTCAAGAATCAAGAGTCAACGTTTCGTTAATTTAATAACATCATCAGGATACAGACAGAACAAAAAGACAAACAATTTATAGCCACTTACCCCACCTCGTGTGTCCCTGCCATCACCGTCGGCGCCGGGTCATGTGACAACACCTTCCGGCGCTACGCACTTCCTGTGCGCCCGGCTGCGTCTGGCGGTTGCTAGGGAACAAAAAAACAACAACAGTGACAGCATGAATGAAAACAGCGCGTCAGAGCTCATACCTATTCCTCTCCCCTTATCCAGAATAACCAAACATTATACGTATTGTACATTATACAAACAAGGGGAACAAAGTCCCCAAGATACAGGACACACTATATCAACCAGGATATAGATCAGTGTCATAACTGTAATGACATGAAGGATAGGGGCATAGCGGGAGAACTTGAGCTGCATCTAGGTGGCACAGAGCAATAGACACACTTCGAATGTGTTTTTGAAAGGCAAAAACACTCAGCATTAGAGGAAGCAATTCAGGGGAAGGTGCTCGTTGAGCCCTTTTGGAGTGATGGTACTGAGACGGTGAATCCACCGAGCCTCTTTCTGCAACAAAGCCTTACCCCTATCGCCACCACGGAGATTTTTGGGGACAGTATCTATAATCTTGTACCTCAAAGTGGCGAGGCCATGATTCAGTGCCTTAAAATGTCTCGCAACAGGCTGATTCATACCACTCTTACCACCCTCTAGTGCCTGACGTATGGCGGATCTATGTAACGCCATGCGCTCTTTGAATTGTCTAGTGGTTTTCCCTACATAGAGAAAACCACACGGACAACGAATGATGTATATAACATGGGTACTACTGCATGTCAAAATATGGCGTATGGCGATCCGTTCCCCTGAGTGTGGGTGGGCGAACGAATCCCCATGTTCCATAAAACTACAGGTGGTACAGCCCGTGCAGCGGTAACACCCTGGTTTTCTGGACAAAAAGGTGTACGGACCACCCACTGGTCCAGTGGAGACATCATTTTTTACTAGCCAGTCTTTCAGATTTCTATTTCTGGTGTAACTAGGCAATAGTCTGGTTTTATTCAGCATCTTAAGATCCGGATCTGACGTCACAACAGGCCACAAATTCTTTGCCACCTTCGAAATCGTCGGGCTGGCACTGTTGTATTGCTGGACAAAAGGAATGATGTCCATATTATTGGCTTTCTTCTTAGACTTTGTGGATATTAGAGTATTAGATCGTGGTATCTCTAAAACCTTCCTCTTGGCTTCTATTAAGTCACCCATGTTATATCCTCTAATCAGAAATTGACGTATCATAATGTCTATCTCCTTAACGGTATTGACTGGATCATCCGAGATCCTATGTATCCGCAGAAATTGAGAGAATGGAAGTCCCTTCTTAGTGGAGGTCGGATGTTGGCTACTCGCATGCAGTATGGTATTGCGGTCCGTGCTTTTCTTAAATAATGAAGTGTGGATATGTCCCTCCTTTGGTGAAATCTGTACATCAAGGTAGTTGACATGTTGGGTACTTGTACAGTAGGTAAATTTGATGGTATTATCCATTGAATTAACCCTAGTCATCAGGTCAATGAACTCAGATTCTGTTCCTAACCAGATCAGGAACAGGTCGTCGATGTAGCGGACAAAGAACAGAATCTTGTCTGCAACCTCTGTGTCGTCAAAGAAAGCCTGTTGCTCCACTTCAAACATATAACTGTTTGCGAATGCCGGGGCCACACAGGACCCCATCGCACAACCTTGTTGCTGGACATACCAGTGTGAATCAAATAGAAAATAATTTCTTTTTAGGGTAAATTCCAGTAATTTAATGAAAAATGACAGTTCTGGTCCGGTATATAGTGGACTAGATGACAGGAGTGTCGCAACAGCTGATAAACCACCTGAGTGCGGTATGTTTGTATATAGACTTACTATATCCAAAGTACAGAGAAGTGCATTAGGTGGAAGAGCAGGTAAACTTTGTAACCGTATTATCAGTGAGGTGGTATCCTTCAGGTAGGTTTTTTGAGATTGGACTACGGGTTGGAGGAAAAAATCTAAATATTGGGAAATTTTATAATAAATAGATTCCCTGGCTGCTATGATCGGGCGGCCAGGAGGGGCAGTTGGATGTTTATGAATTTTTGGCAATGTATACAGCACAGGTGCCACTGGGTGCTGCTGAATCAAGGTCTTCATTGTTGCCACTGTGATGATGCCATTAACTGTAGCCTCCTCCAATACTGATTTTAGCTCGGTCTCAAACCTAGAGGTAGGATCGGTCGGTAATTCCAGATAAACTTGTGGGTCTTCTAGTTGTCGGTAAATTTCTTGTTTGTACTGAGAGAGGTCCTGTATGACAATACCACCCCCCTTGTCGGCGGGGCGTATGACAATACTCCTGTCCTGACTGAGGGTTTTTAGAGTGTCCCATTCAGATTTGGACATATTAGGACTACTCGACTTCTGAGACCGGATTGAACCCATAACCTGTTTATCCAAAGACCGGTTGAAACATCTGAGGGAAGTATTCATACTGACTGGATCAAAGCTCGATGTCCCTTTGATCTTCTTAAGTGGGTTAACAGTGTCTGAGTCAGATGATTCAGCTTCCCCAAAATGTTCACGCAATCTCAATTTTCTATTAAACCTGTATGCATCTAGCTTCCATTGGAAGTCATTAAACTGACAAGACGGTACAAAGGAAAGTCCTTTATTTAATAATTTTTTCTCCTCAGGAGATAGAATTCTGCTGGAGAGATTAAACACTATTTCTTCTTTGCAGCCTTGTTCTTGCGCTTTGAGGATCCTTTGCCACTGTCCTCCTCTTCGGGTAAAAGGTCTCCTCTTGTTTCTCGCTGAGCGCGAGTACTGACCCCTAAAGGGGGTTTACCTGTGGTGGATCTGCTGCTTGTCTCAGTCTCACTTTGAGAAGACTGACCACCACTAGATGTTTCAGTATCACCCGCAAATCTCCTAAACTTCCTCTGTCGCGGATTATACGCCCTTTTGTAGCTGGGATTTAATGCCCAGGGGTAAACTCTCCCTTCAGCATAATCCTTCTGTACCAAACTCAACTTGTTACGTTTGAATTTCACCAGGTCTCTGCGGTAATTCTCCACTTGTGTGGCTAGTTTACCAAGCCAATCCGTACTCTGATCTAATTGAATTGTAGGAAGATGTTTAATCTCAAATTCTTCCTTTTTCTTCTTAATTTCTTTGAGTTCTCTTGCTGACTCTGCTATGACTAATAAGATCAGGTCTAGACTGCATTTGTTTAAAATTGCGGCCCACTTGCGGCAGAACTCCGCATTATATTTCCCTATAGTGGGGGAATTTCTAACTCGAAATCCCCTGGGTATCTGTCCACTGCGATGGTAGTCCAAGAGAGTTACCCCGTGCAAGAAAAAATCGACCTCCTTTTTAGACAGTCTCAGTAATTGCACGTAGAGTTGCTCCGCAGATTCACTCCCCTCTGACTGCTCAAAGTGCTCCTTAAAGCGAATGGTGTCCGCGTCCACATCTGAAAAGCTCCATGTTTCCCCCACGGGCAGAGCAATATTTCTGATGCCTGAATTCTCTTGCATGCTCCAAACGTGAAGAGTTAAAAACAAACCAGGGATCAGGTCCTTAGGTAAAAGCAGCTGATGATGTACACTTCGAGTAATGATGGATGGTGCCTTGCCAAGCAGGTGTGGGGAAGCCACTGTCAGTTCCAAGAAACGTCTTGTGAAGATCCCAAACCAGGTATCTATGCAAGGATAGCCGGCACTCTCTCCTATATGTACAATGATGCCTTGGTGCCTCCCAAGCTGGTTTAGCGATATAGTAAGTCTATATACAAACATACCGCACTCAGGTGGTTTATCAGCTGTTGTGACACTCCTGTCATCTAGTCCACTATATACCGGACCAGAACTGTCATTTTTCATCAAATTACTGGAACTTACCCTAAAATGAAATTATTTTCTATTTGATTCACACTGGTATGTCCAGCAACAAGGTTGTGCGATGGGGTCCTGTGTGGCCCCGGCATTCGCAAACAGTTATATGTTTGAAGTGGAGCAACAGGCTTTCTTTGACGACACAGAGGTTGCAGACAAGATTCTGTTCTTTGTCCGCTACATCGACGACCTGTTCCTGATCTGGTTAGGAACAGAATCTGAGTTCATTGACCTGATGACTAGGGTTAATTCAATGGATAATACCATCAAATTTACCTACTGTACAAGTACCCAACATGTCAACTACCTTGATGTACAGATTTCACTAAAGGAGGGACATATCCACACTTCATTATTTAAGAAAAGCACGGACCGCAATACCATACTGCATGCGAGTAGCCAACATCCGACCTCCACTAAGAAGGGACTTCCATTATCTCAATTTCTGCGGATACATAGGATCTCGGATGATCCAGTCAATACCGTTAAGGAGATAGACATTATGATACGTCAATTTCTGATTAGAGGATATAACATGGGTGACTTAATAGAAGCCAAGAGGAAGGTTTTAGAGATACCACGATCTAATACTCTAATATCCACAAAGTCTAAGAAGAAAGCCAATAATATGGACATCATTCCTTTTGTCCAGCAATACAACAGTGCCAGCCCGACGATTTCGAAGGTGGCGAAGAATTTGTGGCCTGTTGTGACGTCAGATCCGGATCTTAAGATGCTGAATAAAACCAGACTATTGCCTAGTTACACCAGAAATAGAAATCTGAAAGACTGGCTAGTAAAAAATGATGTCTCCACTGGACCAGTGGGTGGTCCGTACACCTTTTTGTCCAGAAAACCAGGGTGTTACCGCTGCACGGGCTGTACCACCTGTAGTTTTATGGAACATGGGGATTCGTTCGCCCACCCACACTCAGGGGAACGGATCGCCATACGCCATATTTTGACATGCAGTAGTACCCATGTTATATACATCATTCGTTGTCCGTGTGGTTTTCTCTATGTAGGGAAAACCACTAGACAATTCAAAGAGCGCATGGCGTTACATAGATCCGCCATACGTCAGGCACTAGAGGGTGGTAAGAGTGGTATGAATCAGCCTGTTGCGAGACATTTTAAGGCACTGAATCATGGCCTCGCCACTTTGAGGTACAAGATTATAGATACTGTCCCCAAAAATCTCCGTGGTGGCGATAGGGGTAAGGCTTTGTTGCAGAAAGAGGCTCGGTGGATTCACCGTCTCAGTACCATCACTCCAAAAGGGCTCAACGAGCACCTTCCCCTGAATTGCTTCCTCTAATGCTGAGTGTTTTTGCCTTTCAAAAACACATTCGAAGTGTGTCTATTGCTCTGTACCACCTAGATGCAGCTCAAGTTCTCCCGCTATGCCCCTATCCTTCATGTCATTACAGTTATGACACTGATCTATATCCTGGTTGATATAGTGTGTCCTGTATCTTGGGGACTTTGTTCCCCTTGTTTGTATAATGTACAATACGTATAATGTTTGGTTATTCTGGATAAGGGGAGAGGAATAGGTATGAGCTCTGACGCGCTGTTTTCATTCATGCTGTCACTGTTGTTGTTTTTTTGTTCCCTAGCAACCGCCAGACGCAGCCGGGCGCACAGGAAGTGCGTAGCGCCGGAAGGTGTTGTCACATGACCCGGCGCCGACGGTGATGGCAGGGACACACGAGGTGGGGTAAGTGGCTATAAATTGTTTGTCTTTTTGTTCTGTCTGTCTGATGACGTTATTAAATTAATGAAACGTTGACTCTTGATTCTTGACCGCTGTGTCATTTATTATTGGAACAAGTCCTATGAGTGCCACCACTTTCTACATTATATATATATATATATATATATATATATATTACACCAAGAGCACAGAACTCAGTTTAGTAATTTCAATCACCTCTGTACATCGGAACATAAATATATAAATAATGGGGTTTTAGTTCATGGATTGTACAATGCATTTAAACTTGTTGCCCAACTTCTCGGGGACCCCATTTCACTGCAAGTCCTAAACTTACTAAGGTGAGCACTGGGCTCTCTGTGTAATATTATTTAAGCATAGTGATCACAGGTCATTGCACCCCGCCCTGGGGGTGGTGAGTGCAGGTGTGCTCCCCATTTCTGGGATGGCAAATGCGGTGGTTCCCTGTATATGTATGTATATATATATATATATATATATATATATATATAGTATAAAAAAAGAGGAAAAATGGCGCCCCAGGGGTTTACAAATACCCTTATACAAAGACTATTGCTTAACAGGATTTGCAATCAATATTTATACAGGTTTTTAAAACACATAACGGACTGTACTTTTCATAAAAATTTATTAAAACAATTATACAGAAACATGAAGTATATCCATCATTATTACATGTACATTATGATGTAGTTTCTCCTACAGAAATCCATCAATGGGATATGGAGGAGAGAAGGCAACCTTTCTGTTGTATCCTTATTATTCCTTATTAAATATTCGGAGATAACATCAACAAGAAATACAGTAACCCAACGCGTTTCGTCTAGGAACTAGACTTCATCAGGGGTGCATCTTAGATAATAATGTCTATCCAAAAGAGTGATAGGCCTAGATCATTGGCCGAATAGGTTCATACGTGGGCTTCCAAACATCAATGAGGCGTGAAATAAGGGCATAAAGTCAGCCTCGTGAATCTGGTAACTCAGATTACGAAGAGCTCAAAAGGGAAGCATTCGTATGAAAAAAAGAGGAATCGGCAACTTCATGCACACATGGAGGACCTCAGAAGTCACAACACAGGTGAAAAATGCAGAAATCTATACAGAGTCCTTATGGTATCCTATGGATATGATACCTTCCAAATAGTGATCAGCAGTGAGCCAGTGATCATAATGTACATGTAATAATGATGGATATACTTCATGTTTCTGTATAATTGTTTTAATAAATTTTTATGAAAAGTACAGTCCGTTATGTGTTTTAAAAACCTGTATAAATATTGATTGCAAATCCTGTTAAGCAATAGTCTTTGTATAAGGGTATTTGTAAACCCCTGGGGCGCCATTTTTCCTCTTTTTCTTTTTTCTTTGCTCAGTTCCTCCTAACAAGGAACTCAGAGGAACCAGGCAGCCCATCCTAGAGATAGCTATACCTAATCGCCTATTTTGAAACCAATTAGCGCAGGAGGAGAGTGTTTGTGGAGTTTATATATATATATATATATATATATATATATATCTCTTCCAAATCACCCGGCACTCACTAATAGGTGTCTGTTTTACTTGCTTGGGGTGCCCTCCATGAGGAAATCTCCAATACACAAAGCGAAATGGCGGCACTCCCAGTCTTTCTTTGATAGAAAAATAAGTGTTTTATTTCAACATTTCGGGAACCTGTCCCATCGTCAGGATATCCTGACGACGGGACAGGTTCCCGAAACGTTGAAATAAAACACTGATTTTTCTATAAAAGAAAGACTGGGAGTGCCGCCATTTCGCTTTGTATATATATATATATATATATATATATTAGAGATGTGCTGTGGACACTTTTCCTGTCCTGATCTGGATCTCCGTTCATGTTTTGGATCTTGATTGGTTTTGCCAAAAGCACCCTTTCGGGTTTTGGTTTTGGATCTGGAAGATTTTTGATAAAAAGAACATAAAATCAGCTAAAATCACAGAATTTGGGGGTCATTTTGATTCTACAGTATTATTAACCTAAATAACATTAATTTTCACTCATTTTCAGTCTATTCTGAACACCTCACACCTCACAATACTGTTTTTGGGCCAAAAGGTTGCACCGAGGTTGCAGGATGACTAAGCTAAGCAACACAAGTGGGCGGCACAAACACCTGGCCCATCTAGGTGTGGCACTGCAGTGGCAGACAGGATGTCAGTTTTAAAAACTAGGCCCCAAAGAGCAGTGGCGGTTCTTGCCACGGGCAAGCGGTACTTTTGCCCGGGGCGCCGCCTTCCGGAGGGCGCCGCACCAGGGCAAGATCCGCCACTGTGCCCCCCGCAGTGCCCTGCTGTGCCCCCCCGCTTTGAAGGGAACTAGACGCGTAGCGTCTAGTTTCCCTTCATTGAGAGGACCTTAGTTGTGCAGTGCGCGATGACGTCATCGCGCACCGCACAGCAAAGGTCCTCTCCATGAAGGGAAACTAGACGCTTCGGTCTAGTTTCCCTTCGTCTAGAGGACCTTTGCTGTGCGATGCGCGATGACGTCATCGCGCACCGCACAGCATAGTGGCACAGACACTAGGGGTCAGAATTGACCTCTAGTGTCTATGCTGTTCTATGGGAGAGACGTAATAACGTCTCTCCCATAGATCGAAGAGAAGAGAGGAGAGGAGAAGAGCGGCGCCGCCGGCGGAGGGGGTCTGGATCAGGAACGGGGATGGTAAGTATACTTTTTATTTATTTTTATTTTTTCTTTCAGCGTGTTGACCACGCCCCCAATTGAAGCCACGCCCCCCATATTTTGCCTGGGGCGCCACAAATCTTAGAACCGGCCCTGCCAAAGAGCATATAATGCAAAAAAACAAAGAGGTGCAAGATGGAATTGTCTTTGGGCCCTCCCACCCACCCTTATGTTGTATAAACAGGACACGCACACTTTAACAAACCAATCATTTTAGCAACAGGGTCTGCCATACGACTGTGGCTGAAATTATTGGTTTGTTTGGGCCCCCACAAAAAAGAAGCAATTAATCCCCCAACCAGAAATGAAGCAATTAATCTCTCCTTGCACAAACTGGCTCTACAGAGGCAAGATGTCGACCTCATCCTCCGATTCCTCACCCCTTTCAGTGTATACATCCTCATCCTCACAGAGTATTAATTCGTCCCCACTGGAATCCACCATCACAGGTCTCTGTGTACTTTCTGGAGGCAATTGCTGGTAAAGGTCTTCCTGGAGGAATTTACAATTAATTTTGATGAACATCGGCCCTCATTCCGAGTTGATCGGTTGCAAGGCGAATTTAGCAGAGTTACACACGCTAAGCCTACGCCTACTGGGAGTGTATCTTAGCATCTTAAAATTGCGACCGATGTATTCGCAATATTGCGATCACAAACTACTTAGCAGTTTTAGAGTAGCTCCACACTTACTCTGCCAGTGCGATCAGTTCAGTGCTTGTCGTTCCTGGTTTGACGTCACAAACACACCCAGCGTTCGCCCAACCACTCCCCCGTTTCTCCGGCCACTCCTGCGTTTTTTCCGGAAACGGTAGCGTTTTCAGCCACACGCCCATAAAACGCTGTGTTTCCGCCCAGTAACACCCATTTCCTGTCAATCACATTACGATCGCCGGAGCGAGGAAAAAGCCGTGAGTAAAAATACTATCTTCATAGCAAAGATACTTGGCGCAGTCGCAGTGCGAATATTGCGCATGCGCACTATGCGGAATTTCACTGCGATGCGATGAAAAATACCGAGCGAACGACTCGGAATGAGGGCCATCATCTTCTCCACATTTTGTGGAAATAACCTCCTACGCCGATCGCTGACAAGGTTACCGGCTACACTAAACACTCTTTTGGATAACACACTGGAGGGGTAGCAACTTGGGTCAAATAAAGCCAGTTTGTGCAAGGGCCTCTAAATTGCCTCTTTTTCCTGCCAGTATACATACGGACTGTCTGACATGCCTACTTGGATGCTGTCACTGATATAATCCTCCACCATTCTTTCAATGGTAAAGGCATCATATGCAGTGACAGTAGACATGTCAGTAATCATTTGCAGGTCCTTCAGTCCGGACCAGATGTCAGCACTCGCTCCTGACTGCCCTGCATCACCGCCAGCAGGTGGGCTAGGAAATCTTATCCTTTTCCTTGCAGCCACAGGTGTGGGAGAAAATGAAGGAGGAGCTGTTGACGGGTCACGTTCCACTTGAGTTGACAATTGTCTCACCAGGAGGTCTTTGAACCTCTGCAGACTTGTGTCTGCCAGAAAGAGAGATACAACGTTGGCTTTAAACCTAGGATCGAGCACGGTGGCCAAAATGTAGTGCTCTGATTACAACAATCCTGATTACCACCCTTGAATCCTGGCAAAGCGATTGAAGGGCTCCATCCACAAGTCCAACATACTTAGCAGAATCGCTCCATCTTAGCTCCTCCTTCAATTTCTCCAGCTGCTTCTGCAAAAGCCTGATGAGGGGAATGACCTGACTCAAGCTGGCAGTGTCTGAATTGACTTCACGTGTGGCAATTTCAAATGGGTTGGAGAACCTTGCACAAGACGGAAATCACTCTCCACTGTGCTTGAGTCAGGTGCATTCCCCCTCCTTTGCCTATATCATAGGTGGATGTATAGGCTTGAATGGCCTTTTGCTGTTCTTCCATCCTCTGAAGCATATAGAGTGTTGAATTCAACCTCATTACCATCTCTTGCTTCAGGTGATGGCAGGGCAGGTTCAGGAGTGTTTGCTGGTACTCGAGTCTTCCAGTCGCTGAATGTCAAAAGTAGCCCACTATTTTTTTGGCCACCGACAGCATCTCCTGCATGCCCCTGTCATTTTAAAAAAAAATCTGCACTAAATTAATTGTATGTGCAAAACATGGGACATGCTGGAATTTTCCCAGATGTAATGCACACACAATATTGGTGGCGTTGTCAGATATCACGAATCCCCAGGAGAGTCTAAGTAAGGGTAAGCCATTGTGCGATGAGGTCCCTCATTTTCCATAAGAGGTTGTCAGCAGTGTGCCTCTTACGGAAACCAGTGATAAACAGCGTAGCCTGCCTAGGAACGAGTTGGCATTTGTGAGATGCTGCTACTGGTGCCACTGCTGTTGTTGTTGCGGGAGGCAATATATCTACCCAGTGGGCTGTCACAGTCATGATGTTAGTTTGCCCTGCTCCACTTGTCCACATGTCCGTGGTTAAGTGGACACTGGGTACAACCACATTTTTCAGGACACTGAGGACGCTTTTCTTAATGTCACTGTACAGTCCTGGAATCGCTTGCCTAGTGAAGTGGAATCTAGATGGGATTTGGTACCGGGGACACAGTACGTCCATCAACTGTCTAAATCTCACTGCACTAATTGAGGATACCGAACGCACGTCTAACACCAGCATAGTTGTTATGGCCTTGGTAATCTGCTTTGCAACAAGGTGACTGTTGTCATATTTCATCTTCCTTGCAAAGGACTGTTGGACAGTCAATTGCTTAGTTGAAGTAGTACAAGTGGTCTTCTGACATCCCCTCTGGGATGACGATCGACTCCCAGCAGCAACAACAGCAGCGGCAGCAGCAACAGTAGGCGTACCACTCAAGTATCCTCCGGAGGAATCCTGGTTAGGAGAGGACTCGTCAGTCATGCCAGTGACATGGCCTGCAGGACTACTTATGTTCCTGACTGAGGTGGTGTGGCTTGCAGGAGCTTGGGTACAACAGGAAGAAGGAATTTAGGTGTCAGTGGACTGCGTACGCTCTTACCCAAAGTTTTTTAACTAATAATGACTTCTGATAAATGCGCTGCAAGTGATGTATAAGAGAGGATGTTCCTAGCCTTACCCCTACTTATTACAAATTGACAAAGGCAACACACGATTTGAACACATGTTGTCCAGATTTCACACTGAAGAGGTGGCTTTTTGGTATTTTGCCCAGGCATGAAAATGGGCTTTCTCATCCCGTGGACAACAACTGTCTCCACTGATGAATTATTCAAACAAACTACATCACCATCAGAATCCTTATCGTCAACTTCCTCCTTAGCGCCAGCTACACCAATATCCTCCTCATCCTGGTGTACGTCTACAGTGACATCCTCAATCTCAATATCAGCAACGGGACTGGCGGTGCTCCTCCCAGCACTTGCAGGGGGCATGCAAATGGTGATAGGAGCCTCCTCTTTCCAACAGTCTTAGGAAGGTCAGGCCTAGACATTGCAACCGCGGACACACTTGGATTATCCTTGGGGATTTGTGATATCTCTGAACACACAATTGTTTTTTCCTGTGCTTTTTGAGAGGGAGGAGGGCTTCCATCCTTATGAGAAGCTAAGCCACCAGTCAAAAACATAGGCCAAGGCCTTAGCCTTTCCTTGCCACTTCGTGTTGTGAATGGCATATTGCCAATTTTACATTCTCATCAAATAAACTTTTTTTTCTGATTATTAATTTTTGCTTCTTGGATTTTACATGCCCTCTATGACATTGGGCATCGGCCTTAGCAGACGATGTTGATGGAATTGCATCGTCAATGTCATGACTGGTGGCTTCAGCACTAGTACTAGGAACTGGAAGTGATTCCTCATCTTCAACTATTTTTTCCTCCAAATTGTTGTTCTCCATTTCACAGGACAGCACCCCTTTATTATTACAGCACACAGAACAGTGCCCCTTTATTTTCACAACACCCCTGTAATCCTACAGCATACAGGACCAGTGTGCTTTTATTTTAACAACTTCACCCCTGAATTATTACAGCATATGAGACTGGGCCAGCACACCTATATTTTTACTGCATACAGGGTCAGTGTGCTTTTATTTTAACAACTGCACTACTGAATTTTTACAGCATACAGGACCAGTGTGCTTTTATTTTAACATAAGCACTCCTGAATTTTTAAAGCATACAAGACTGGGCCAGCACCTCTGTATTTTCACAGCATACAGGACCAGTTTGCTTTTATTTTAATAACTGCACCCCTGAATTATTACAACATGCAAGACTGGACCAGTACCCCTGTATTTTCACAGCATACAAGACCAGTGTGCTCTTATATTAACAATAGAAGCACCCCTGAATGTTTACAGCATACATGATTGGGCCAGCACCCCTGTATTTTCACAGCATACAGAACCAGTGTGATTTTATTTTAACAACAGCAACCCTGAATTTTTAAAGCATAAAGGAGGACAGTGCTCCTGCCCCCTGTACAACACAGCCAGGACAACAACAACACCTATGTACAGCTGCAGCACCCCTAACAGCACATGAAACACCAGTGACAGCCAGGACAGTCAGGACAGCACCCCTAACAGCACAGGTACACCACAGTGACAGGAGCAGCACCCCACAGACAGGGCTGGTGCAAGGTTTCTTGGCACCCTAGGCAAAACTTCTCCCTGCTGCCCCCCAACAACACCAATTACCCACTTTCCCAGTCAATAAGGTGAAAGTGCATGGACGGCTTCTTATATATTTCCCAGCCGTCTAACTGCATTGAGTACAACAAGAATGTCTCTCTCAGAGACATCCTTATTTGATGGGCACACTCAGTGGCTCTCCCTTCCCAGATTCTGGCACTCTACCCAGTTTAAATTTTAACCAAGGTTAGGTTAAGGCGCAAATGGGCTGTTGTTCTAATTAAGCTGCCGCTATAGTTACAAGATTAGTCAATCCTGTGAATAAACAACAAAAACCATATAGATGATAGCGGCGCTAATAGTAGGCAATTAGATCAATATAAATATATACCACAAATAGATGGATGGAATGAAGGGTGAATTTTCTTTAAAAATGTAATAAGAACAATTCATTACAAACAGTGAAGAATAAAAAAGTTAAAATACCAAGAACCACCAATAGTGCTGCTAGATTTAGTGGTGTCTGTCCCTTTAAATGTATGGACTGCAGATAGGTGTACGGAATAGTCACTAGGAACTGATGGCACAGACCTTGTAGACAATATATTATATATATATATATATATATATATATATGTTATATATATATATACAGAGAAGCTGTGAAGCATTCAGCGACACTCGAGGTCTTTTTAAATAAACAACTGTATTAAAAAATCACAGCATAAAGCCAACGTTTGTCAAGGTGAGTGCATTCTCATTCTCACTTTCTTTTACACACATACTATCTCCCTTTATTTCTGCCACACACCTCTATCTCTTATACATACATATATACATCCGTACACTGCCTCTCTCATATATACAGTCATACATACACTGCCTCTCTCATATACATTCATACATATAGTACACTGCCTCTCATATATACATTCATACATACACACTGCCTCTCATATATACATTCATACATACACTGCCTCTCCCATATGTATGTACGTACATACACTGCCTCCTCTCATATATACATTCATACATACACTGCCTCTCACATACATACATACATACATACCCCGCCTCTCATATATACATTCATACATACACTGCCTCTCATATATACATTCATACATACACTGCCTCTCATATACATACATACCCTGCCTCTCTCACATATATACATTCATACATACACTGCCTTTCACATACATACCCTGCCTCGCTCATATATACATCCATACATACACTGCCTCTCACATACATACCCTGCCTCTCTCATATATACATTCATACATACACTGCCTCTCTCATTCGTACGTACGTACACTGCCTCTCTCATATATACATTCATAAATACACTGCCTCTCTCGTATATACATTTATACATACACTGCCTCTCATATGCATACATATATACAATACCGCTCATATACATACATATATATACTGCCTCTCTCGTTTGTACGTGCATACGTACGTACGTAGCCTCTTTCATCCATCCATCCATCCATCCATCCATCTACTGTCTCTCTCATATATACATTGCCTCTCACATATGTACATCCATATACTGCCTCTCACATATATATATATATATATATATATACACACACACACAACATTGCACTTCCTTGTATACTGTATACATACATGTGCGGCCTCTCTCATTCATACATACATACATATATGGCCTTTCTCATACATACATAAATATATACGGCCTCTCTCATACATACATACATACATACATACATACAGACATACATACATACATACATACATACATAGCCTCTCTCATACATACATACATACATACATACATACATATACGGCCTCTATCATACATACATACATACATATATGGCCTCTCTCATACATACATACATACATACATACATACGTACATACACGGCCTCTCTCATACATACATACATACATACATACATACATATACGGCCTCTCTCATACATACATATACAGCCTCTCTCATACATACATATATACATATACGGCCTCTTTCATACATACATATACAGCCTCTCTCATACATACATATACGGCCTCTCTCATACATACATATATGGCCTCTCTCATACATACAGAAATATACGGCCTCTCTCATACATACATACATACATACATATACGGCCTCTCTCATACATACATACATACATACGTACATACACGGCCTCTCTCATACATACATACATACATACATACATACATATACGGCCTCTCTCATACATACATACATACATACATATACGGCCTCTCTCATACATACATATACGGCCTCTCTCATACATACATAAATATACTGCCTCTCTCATACATACATAAATATACGGCCTCTCATACATACATACATACATACATACATACATATACGGCCTCTCTCATACATACATATACGGCCTCTCTCATACATACATAAATATACGGCCTCTCTCATACATACATAAATATACGGCCTCTCTCATACATACATAAATATATGGCCTCTCTCATACATACATAAATATACGGCCTCTCTCATACATACATAAATATACGGCCTCTCTCATACATACATACATACATACATACATACATATACGGCCTTTCATACATACATACATACATACATACATACATATACGGCCTCTCATACATAAATACATATATGGCCTCTCTCATACATACATACATACATATACAGCCTCTCTCATACATACATACATACATACATATACAGCTTCTCTCATACATACATATACGGCCTCTCTCATACATACATATACGGCCTCTCTCATACATACATAAATATACGGCCTCTCTCATACATACTGTACATACATACATACATACATACATACATACATATACAGCCTCTCTCATACATAGCCTCTCAAACATACATCCATACACATATATATCCATACCCTACCTCTCTCATACATAAATACACTGACTGCCTCCATAGTCCATACATATATGTAGCCAGGGCACACTGTGACCACTACCACGTTTTCGGGGAGTGACTTCTCCAGGCAGCCCTACTCTGGATGCCGCATCACCACAAAGTAATCTTACCGCTGGCTGGGTTGGCGTGGGGGGTCACTGCTCCTTGTAGCTGCCAATGTCTACCGGCTCATGGTCCCGCCAGCCAGGTTGGCGCTGCTGCTGCTGGCGGGGAGGCACTGCTCCCCGTTGTTGTCACTGGCTCCGGTGCGCCGCTGGCGGTGTTAACGTGCCGCTGGTGAGGAGCGGGCACCTGCTGCCTCTGATTGCACATGCGCTTGTTCTCAATCACCTCCCCCCTGGAAATATTAAGTAAAAAATGAACAGTGCTTTGGGTTGCTGGGGGAAAAGTGGCGGCCGCTGCTGTCACCGGCATCAGGTACAGTAGGTGAAAGTTGTTAAAGAAACGTCTTTCATTTTAATGTTGGGCTAAATAAGAGGCGCCCTCCAGTGGTTGCCGCCCTAGCCAGCTGCCTAAAGCTGCCTAGTGGTAGCGCCGGCCCTGCCCACAGAGAGATAGAGGTCTGTCTGCCTCACTCTCCAAGTCCGGAGTGAAAATGGCGGTGATGCGCGGCTGTTTTTATGGAATCCAAAAGCCGCAAGAATCCGACAGCGGGATGATGACGTTTTGCCTCTTTCTGGTTTCCAAGTCTGGCGGGAAGTCCCGAGCCTGACTCAGATTCAAGCTCGGAACGTGAAGTCTGAAGGAGGGTTTGGTTCTCTGGGCACCTAAGCCGCTCTTATATATATATATATATATATATATATATATATATATATATATACACACACACTGCTCAAAAAAATAAAGGGAACACTTAACACAATGTAACTCCAAGTCAATCACACTTCTGTGAAATCAAACTGTCCACTTGGGAAGCAACACTGATTAACAATCAATTTCACATGCTGTTGTGCAAATGGAATAGACAACAGGTGGGAATTATAGGCAATTAGCAAGACACCCCCAATAATGGAGTTGTTCTGCAGGTGGTGACCACAGACCACTTCTCAGCTCCTATGCTTTCTGGCTGATGTTTTGGTCACTTTTGAAAGCTGGCGATGCTTTCACTCTAGTGGTAGCATGAGACGGAGTCTACAACCCACACAAGTGGCTCAGGTAGTGCAGCTCATCCAGGATGGCACATCAATGCGAGCTGTGGCAAGAAGGTTTGCTGTGTCTGTCAGCATAGTATCCAGAGCATGGAGGCACTACCAGGAGACAGGCCAGTATATCAGGAGATGTGGAGGAGGCCATAGGAGGGCAACAACCCAGCAGCAGGACTGCCACCTCCGTCTTTATGCAAGGAGGAACAGGAGGAGCACTGCCAGAGCCCTGTAAAATGACCTCCAGCAAGCCACAAATCAGAATCAGAATCAGAATCAGCTTTATTGGCCAGGTATACTTACGTATACTAGGAATTTGTCTTCGGTTTGCTATACAACAGCCAAGTAAGTAACAGGTAAGCAGGTGTGTGTGTGTGTGTGTGTGTGTGGGGGGGGGGGCAAGTAAAGTTACACAGATAGGTATACCGTAGGGACACAAGTGAGTTACATGTACGTCTAGTCAGTCAATGTTCAGGAGTTCAGCAGGCGGACAGCTTGGGGAAAGAAACTTTTGAGGCTTCTGGTGGATCTGGCGGGGACAGCCCTGTAACGCCTGCCTGAAGGAAGCAAGTTAAACATGCTATGGCCGGGGTGTAGCTGGTCTTTTACTATCTTCATTGCCCGCTTTTTAGCTCTGGACAAGTACAGGTCCTGGACTGAGGGAAGGTCGGCCCCGATGATCTTCTCTGCGGTTCTGACCACCTTTTTGAGCCTGCATATGTCCCTCGCGCTGGCGGAGCTGTACCATACGAGTATCGAGGAGCACAGTACCGACTCCACAATCGCGGAGTAGAAGAGGAGCAGGAGCTTCTGTGGGATGTTGAACTTCCTTAGTTGCCTGAGGAAGAACAACCTCTGCTGCGCTTTCCCAACAGTGGCGTCAGTGTTGGACCCCCATTTAAGGTCCCTGGAGATTGTGGTCCCTAGAAACTTGAAGGAGTCCACTAGCGATACCACACTGTCAGCAATCGTTAGCGGAGGTGCACTAGATGACTTCTTCCTGAAGTCCACTATCATCTCGACAGTTTTGAGGGGGTTGAGGTCAAGGTTGTTGTGGATGCACCACTGGGCCAGCCGGTCTACTTCCCGTCTATAGGCCGATTCGTCCCCATCCTTGATGAGGCTGATGACGGTGGTGTCATCGGCGAATTTGATGATCCTTACTGATTGCGCCTCTGAGGTACAGTCATTTGTGTACAGGGAGAAGAGCAGGGGTGAGAGGACACAGCCCTGAGGGGCCCCTGTACTGATGGACCGCGCTTGAGAGGTGAATTCCCCCGCTTTCACCACCTGTGTCCTATCTGTCAGGAAGTCTATTATCCAGGAACAGGTAGCTTCTGGGACCCCTAGGCGAAGTAATTTGGGGTGGAGGATGCTGGGGACGATTGTATTGAAGGCCGAGCTGAAATCGACAAACAGGACCCTCGCGTAGGTACCGGGAATGTCTAGGTGCTGTAGAATGTAGTGCAGGCCCAGGTTGACTGCATCCTCGACACACCGATTCGAGCGATAGGCGAACTGCAGGGGGTCCAGTTGGGGGCCAGTCACAGTTTTCAGGTGATTCAAAACCAGACGCTCGAACGTTTTCATGACCACAGACGTCAGTGCTATCGGCCTGTAGTCGTTCAGGTTCGTGATAGTGGGTTTCTTGGGGACCGGGACTATAGTAGACCTTTTGAGGCAGGAAGGGACTTTCTGTAGCTCCAGCGATTTATTGAAGATCTTGGTGAATATGGGGGCGAGCTGACCCGCACATGCTCTTAGGGCAGATGGTGACACTCCGTCAGGACCCGGAGCTTTCCTGGTTTTAGTCCTTTTGAACAATGCCTCCACCTCTTCTTGGGTGACTTGCAGTGCCTGGGGTTGGCCGTCGGTGTCCGGGGCATCGTAGAGGTGATTGTTTGGGTTGCAGGGGACTTCTTTTGCGAACCTGCAATAAAAGTGGTTCAGTTCATCTGCAAGGTCTTGGTGCATGGCGGTGGACTTTGATGTTTTCCTATAGTTGGTTATGTGCATGTGTCTACTCAAACGCTCAAAAACAGACTCCATGAGGGTGGTATGAGGGCCCGACGTCCACAGGTGGGGGTTGTGCTTATAGCCCAACACCATGCAGGACGTTTGTCATTTGCCAGAGAACACCAAGATTGGCAAATTCGCCACTGGCGCCCTGTGCTCTTCACAGATGAAAGCAGGTTCTCACTTAGCACATGTGACAGACGTGACAGAGTCTGGAGATGCCAAGGAGAACGTTCTGCTGCCTGCAACATCCTCCAGCATGACCGGTTTGGCAGTGCGTCAGTAATGGTGTGGGGTGGCATTTCTTTGGGGGGCCGCACAGCCCTCCATGTGCTTGCCAGAGGTAGCCTGACTGCCATTAGGTACCGAGATGAGATCCTCAGACCCCCTGTGAGACGATATGCTGGTGCGGTTTGCCCTGGGTTCCTCCTAATGCAAGACCTCATGTGGCTGGAGTGTGTCAGCAGTTCCTGCAAGCGGATGCTTTAGTCCAGGTCTGGGAGGAGATCCCTCAGGAAACCATCCGCCACCTCATCAGGAGCATGCCCAGGCGTTGTAGGGAGGTCATACAGGCACGTGGAGGCCACACACACTACTGAGCCTCATTTTGACTTGTTTTAAGGACATTACATCAAAGTTGGATCAGCCTGTAGTGTGTTTTTCCACTTTAATTTTGAGTGTGACTCCAAATCCAGATGTCCATGGGTTAATAAATTTGATTTCCATTGATAATTTTTGTGCAATTTTGTTGTCAGCACATTCAACTATGTAAAGAACAAAAGTATTTAATAAGAATATTTCATTCATTCAGATCTAGGATGTGTTATTTTAGTGTTCCCTTTATTTTTTTGAGCAGTGTATATATATATATATATATATATATATATATATCTCTTTACAGTTAGTATGAAAGAACCTATAAATAATATATAATTGTTAAAAGAGGAGTGAACTACTGTGCAGACTGACTCCAGTCTTCTTGTTCTCCAATGAGACTTATCCTGCTGAGATCTCTACTGAACATGTGTGGGTAGCTCTTAAAACTCTGTAAGACTGTATAGCGTGACGTGGCGGGAGATGGAATTCTCCTGCTAAACTCTTTTGAGAGACTTGGTTATTATATGCCATAAGGCTTTTCCAGGATCCCTGCACAGCTACCCGTTTGCAGTATACACTCACTGGCTGGTGAGCTGTATGAAACCACAATCCACTCAAGCTCCACTTCATCACCAGTGTTCATGTAACAGTTGCTATCTGTCAATAAACCAATACTACTGGTTAAGTAACTGGGTTATTCATAGTTTGAGTCATGCGTTGATGTGCCTATATAGCTCCTGTATTTCTACCTCTAAACTGGTGGATAATGGTGAGCACCATCTGTGGCTAATGCCCGAACTAGAGACATCAAGAGTTCTCCTATTTATTACAGTCTGACTATCGTCAATCCCAGCATACACTTACTGTACTTGTTTTATGCAATTGTAGAGCATGGATTGAGTTTTTACATGTTATAGTACAAAAATATGTATTTGTTGCTAATTTTGGCTGCACATCCACAAGTGTCTCTTCTTTCTTTAACTCTTTTTATTCAGCTCTTCACCAGGTGTTGCTTTTTGTAAACCATAACTCTCCAATGACTAGAAATACATATGAGCAATCTTAGCTAATTAGAAAAAAATAACAGGAACCATGTGTGACTAAACCATTGAACATGCTGCTATCTGAGCCAATATAAACCACCCAGAAACTTTCTGGACCTTGCATCGAGATTATTTCTGCGAGCCAATAGGAATCAAAAATAAAAGGACAATTCCCAGATAAATTTCAGAATGGGCTCTCAGCCAGTAAGAAACACAGGAACATCTCTTTTCTACTTATACTTGGCATGGCCATAAATTATAATCCACATTTACTTGAGCTAGCATGTAAAAAAAAAGTAGAAATGGATGAAGGCCTCATTATTCTCTGTGCAAAGTTATGGCATCCTAAACAACAGCATGTGATATGGCGCCAGCTTAACATCCATAGCTGGGAGGCATATATAGTTCTATTCAGTGGAATAGAAGAAACAATATATCTTACATTAATATTATATCCTTTCTTCAAGAGGAGTCAAGTGGTGTTCTGAAGTAATTTTCACATTTATGAAAATTCTATTTTCAATATAAAAACATCATTGATCACGTAGATTCTAAATTAGCACCTTCAGTAGATCACAGTAATGAGAAGACAGCCACAGATATGGAAAGTCTTGCAGCACTTCCTCCTCACTACAATAGGGATCTTTGTGTTGAGTGTGTTGGTGGTGCCTTCAGCTATTACCACTTTTCTGCTTAATACATGAAGTGAAGACCTTTGAAAATTCCTCACTCCTAAATCAGAATACAAAGCACTATACTGTCTTTCCGTTAGACTGTGGCAGTGAAACTGCTAATTAATGAAACAGAATGCATTATTCATAGTTAAATCTCAAAGCAAGCAAAATAAGTTTTAAACACAATGTATAGATTTTAAAGTGTATTGTAACATAGTTAATAACTTTAAAAAGAGGCAAAATGCCCATCGGGTTCAACCTGTTTTCTGTATTAAGCTGTGCACATTATAACGCACCAACTGAAGTAATGGTTTCGTACCAATTGACAACTATATTTCGTATCACTCCCATATACTTAATGTCAGTATATTAAATATATAGGCAAATGTAGCTATATACCATATTATCATGCACTGACCTGGGGTGACTATTTTATTATTAAATATGTACCACAATAAGGGTCATTTTAAAAAGTATAATAATGCAACCCCATGACATCACACATCTATTTTTTTAAACAGTTACAATTTTTATATATTTGTGACATATATGGGTGAAAGAAAGTCTTAAGGGGTCCAGATGCTCTTGAATGTTCAGGCTGAATAGAGTTAAACATTTCTGATGTTAGAAGATGGACTTGTCAGTGCAGTGCTTACTGAATGTGAGATAAACTCAAGAAAGATTCTCCCTCTCTGCCCAAATGCAAATCAAGTGTTTGGTGAGATGAGATATTTCAGTGAGCTTACAGTATAACCAGATGCATTTAATAGGGCAATGGCTGAATACTTCTCTCCTACAAGATAATATATGTTTTTACACGTCCTGAAAGGCTGCGGTATCAGAGATCATGCATCATGCATGTACTTTTACTGTGATGCTTTTTTCAAGTGCCATACACTCATCATACGTTAAGGCATCTTTTCATGTGTACAAATACCTATGTAATAATAATAAGTGTACCACAGTGACACACAATATAGACAGTTCCAATGTGATTTATTTAGGAAATGAATGAGGGTTGAACAACAGTATATTATGAGAAAAATTAAAAAAATTAAATGAGATGTCATCTTAAAGAGAGAGTAGGCAGGACTATTATGGTGGCTTTCACACCTTAACACCTGCATTAAAACTTACAATTCTGTAAGGGCAGAACAGAGTATTTTTAATAGGGGAATTTCAGAAATCATTGGAAGGACAGTGATCTTACTTATACGATATAATTGCATAATAATAATAATAATAATAATAATAAAAGTATAATTAATATAATGGGCCGGATGTAATGGAGTGTGAAACAGCTGGAGCACCGAAAGTACGGCCAAACTCGTACATTAAGGCAGCAAACCGGTTGGTCCAATACATCCGTCCCTCTGAGTTAGAAAATGATCAATATTGTGCTTTAAAATTGATAAATTCATATGTGCAACCATCTGATCTGAGTGCATTGGCCCATGGGCCAGACGTTTAGAAAGCATATCACCTCCTCAAAAGCAGAGCAGGAGTGAATAGGTGCCACATGGGGTGGTCTTCAGTATGCCAACTGACGGGATCCCGGCGCACAGTATACCGGCGCCAGGATCCCGACAGCCGGCATACCGACACTTATTCTCCCTTGTGGGGGTCCACGACCCCCCTGGAGGGAGAATAAAATAGCGTGGTGAGCGCAGCAAGCCCGCAAGGGGTTAATTTGCGCTCGCCACACTGTTGGTAAGCCGGCGGTCGGGCTCCTGGCGCCGGTATGCTGGTCGCCGGGAGCCCAACCGCCGGCATACCGTAGTGAACCCGCCACATGCACCAGTGACAGGTGAATAGGTTTTGGGAGGGGAGTGAAGTGAGATAATGGAAATCCTGTCATTAATCTCACTCACACCATAGACTTGGCTATGCCTCCATTTATTATTTTTTATTATTATTATTATTATTATTATCATCCTTTATTGGCACCACAAGGCTTCTGCAGTGCCCAATTATAGAGTACATAAACAAATAATCAAAACAGGAAAACAGCAACTTACAGTTGAAGACAATATAGGACAAGTACAGGGTAAATAAATGGGATCAGTATGAAATACCTACAATCAAAATCCAGACAATCAAAATACCGACAACAATTGACTGATGATCAAAATGCCGACAAGGCCAAAATTCCCACAAGGTCAAAATACCGACATTAAAATGTCGACATGTCAAACCGTCTACACAAGTTTTCTTATTCCAATTTTTTCCGGGGTGCATGTTGATATAGGCCGACATGGACACCATATAAGTGTACCGCGCCCCATCGCATGACTCGCTGCATTCGGCACACTATTATTTTCCTCCTCCACGTCCACTGGGATGGTAAAGTATGAAAAAATTATGAAAAACTCATGTCGACTTTTTGATCTGTTGACATTTTAAATGTCAATATTTTGAACTTGTCTGTATTTTAAATGTCAGTATTTTGACCATGTCGTTATTTTGACCTTGTCGTGATTTTGACCGTCGGTCAATGGTTGTCTGTAGTTTGACCGCCAGGATTTTGATTATAGGTAAATTGACTGCATCTCAAATAAACATAGCTACATCAGCAGATGACACTAAAAAAGTATCAGGTGGCAGAAAAATGCAGGATTTTAGCAGTTGAAGATAATTAAAGTAAGAAAAGGATAAGCACTTGTGAGAGCTTACATTCTAAAGGAGAGGGGAAGACAGCCAGGGGTGACACAGATGGGGTAGACAGAGAGAGGTGGAGAGTCTTAGGGGGAGAGGTAGAGAGTTCCTGAGAAAGGGAGCAGCACATGAAAAATCTTGGAGGTAGGAGTGGGAGGAAGTAATCAGTAGGCAGAAGAGTCGGCGTGCATTAGCAGAGCAAAGAGGATGGATGGGAGTGTAAAGGGAGATAAGGTCAGAGATGTAAATGGGAGAGGAGTGGGTGAGTGTGAGACGCTTGAATTGGATTCTGAAAGGAAAGGGAAGCCAGTGAAGGGCTTGTAGGAGAGGAGAGGTGGACGCAGTATGTTTGGTGAGGAAGATGAGCCGGGCTGCAGCATTCAGGATAGACTGGAGTGGAGAGAGGCATTTATCAGGGATGCCAGTTAGGAGAAGATTACAGTAGTCTAGTCTGGAGATGATCAGTGACTGGAAGGGTCTTACTAGAACCCTGGGTCAGAAAGGATCTGATCCTGGAAATATTTTTAGATGAAAATAGCAGGTTTTTGAGAGGTACTGAATGTGTGGTTTTAAGGAGAGGGAGGAGTGTGAGCTAGTTGCCAGGGTGTGTGCTAATTTCCAGGGGTGTGTAGTGCTCATTGTAATGGGCATGTACAGTGCCAGTTCATATGCCAGGCTGCCATCCTACCAGCACCTCCCTTGCAACTTCCTGTTATTAGTACTCCCCTGCATCTTCGTACTTGGGGGGGGGCGCAGAGTTTCACGAAATGACGCATTGCATCGTGATGTTACGATGCAAACACATCATTCCACGAAACTCCGTCCCCCACAAGCAGAGTGCTAATTATAGGGAGTAGGGGGAGCACCGGAGCATCGAAAAGGGCCGTGGCGGGCACCCAGTGCAACGGCACGGCTGGCCCACCACAAGAAAGGGCATTGGAGGTGAGGTTGTGCGGGAGGGTGGGAAGATGATCAGCTCAGTCTTAGACATGTTAAGTTTAAGAAAGTGCTGGGACATCCAAGAAGATATAGCAGAGAGACAGTTGGAGATATGAGTGAGAAGAGCGGGGGAGAGATCCGGGAAGGAAAGGTAGATTTGAGTATCATCAGCATAGAGATGATATATGGAGTCAAAAGAACTATTGAGTTCACCTAAAGAGGATGTATAGAGTGAGAAAAGAAGAGGCCCAAGAACAGAACCTTGGACGACACCTACAGTTAGTGGAAGTGGGGGGGGGGGGGAGTGGAGTCATGAGAAAAGACAGAGAATGACTGGTCAGAGAGGTAGGAAGACAGCCAAGAGAGGGCAGTGTCACACAGACCAATGGAGTGAAGGATTTGCCGTAGGAGAGGGTTGCCCACAGTGTCAAAAGCAGCAGAGACTCAATAAAAATGAGCAGAGAGTAGTGGCCCTTATATTTGGCAGAATGGAGGTCATTGCATTTTGTGAGGGCAGTTTCAGTGGAGTGGAGAGAATGGAAGCCAGACTGGAATGGGTCAAGCAGGGAGTTTGAGGAAAGAAAGGAAGTAAGGCGGTTGTAGACAATACGCTCAAAGAGTTTGGAGGCAAAAGGGAGGAGACAGACAGGTCGATAGCTGGAGAGAGTGTTTGGAATAGGAGAGATGCCTCCCTGTCCCAATTCACTGAGCTGACATTTTGAAATCATCATTTAAATCATATTAACATAGATAATCCTGCAATGTTAGAGGAATAATGACTGCACATTATGTGTGAATGACATTGACCAAGAACATTCAGAGATGCAAGCCACTTGAGCTCTTTTTCCAAGTACAGAGACACCAAGAAGGGCAATGTGGCAGCAACATCTATAGTGCAATGTATACATATTTATTATTATCCTGCCTAGTGTCTGAGAAGACCAAACTGAAAAGTATGATAATAAAAAGATAATTGCAAAAAAAACTAAAACAACAAAACATAAATGACAAAAAGTAGAAAGAAAGCACACAAGAACAAAACAATAAACAAATGATACATTGTTTATCTGTGTCTAGCATGAGAATAAAAAGCTGCATTTTTGAATTCATACTGCATAATTTATAGTGCAGCATTATTATTCATCACTAAAAACACATTAGACATAGTATGAAATAAAATATTTATTGTAAGAAATCCATGCTAATATAAATTATAATTGGCCTAATTCAGACTTGATCACAGCAGCAAAACCATGGGCCTAATTCAGACCTGTGCAGGGTAAATACTGGCTGCTTTATTGTTACACTGCAATTTAGATTTCAGTTTGAACACACCCCATCCAAATCTAACTCTCTCTGCACATGTTATATCTGCCCCACCTGCAGTGCACATGGTTTTGCCCATTAGAGAACAATTTTGCTGCTGTGATCAGGTCTGAATTAGGCCCAAAGTACATAGCTCGTAAAGTATCACGAAATATCAGATAATTTGCATATTTTGAACAAAGCAAGATACAGTTTGAGAAATGTGTCAGTTAGTTTGATTTACAGTACTGGCAGACTTTATAGTCAGACATCCAGTCAAGTGGGATATAATTTAAGGTAATAAATAGCAATCCAAGAAGTGGTGACAGGGGGGTGCAGACTGGATGCATTGTTGTTTCTCTTTCATCTTCTAGGAAGGAATGGAAATACCATTGTTCCCTAATCATTTCTCATGGGAATGGGTGGAGGATCCACAGCATCTGGTAATTAAATAACAGTTCAAATGTATTGTGTGTTTTTTTCAAGTCATAGACAGTTAGAAGTCATTAACGTATAACCAAACATAGTACATATTTATGTTTAAATTGGATTTAAAACTGAAAAAAAACTGTATTTAAAGGAACAATTGGTTGCTATGAACTGCCTTGCTTTGGAAGCCAGAACAGTATCCCCCTCTCTCTCTCTCTCTCTCTCTCTCTGTGCTAACATCATTGATAGGTTGATTAGTGTATGCTGCCATATTTAAGTCAATTTATAAGTCAGTATTTTGATTTACCAGTTTGGTAGCAAAATGTATGCTACCTTGTTTACCTGTTTACATTTCACATTTTTTACATTAGACAACCAGAATTAGAATTTCAGTTACTAGTTATTTTCCTTCCTTACATTGCAATACTACTGTACTGTGTGATAATTTCAGACACTAAGAATCCAGGCTGAGGATATAGCATGTATACTGTATAGTGCAGTGAAGTCTGGCACTCAGGATGAAGTAGGTAAATGCCAGGGTGCCCTCCTTATCAGTGGTGCAGAGAGGGGTGGCGGGTACAAATTACCTGGGTCCGGGCTGCTGGATGGACCTGGCAGGGGCTCTTGTCCGCTACTCTCCCCCCAGTATACCTGTGCTGTGGCTGGCGATCGTGGTGATGGTGCCATCTTCCTGGTGATCTCTTCGAGAAGATGGCACCACTCATAGAAAGCAAAGACTCTAGTGGCCAGTGTCCCTGTCCCCTACCAGAGAAGAGTTATCTCTAGAAATTCCTGCGTACGTCCCTAGTGGCAGACAATATGCAAGTAGTTTGAAATCCGCTACATTGTAAATTCTCACAAGCAGGGCCCTTACCACCTTACTTCTGCCCCAGTGTCTACGCTGCTAGTGCAGTTCTATGCAGCAATTGTAATTATTATTCCACTACGTTATATATGCGGGTTGGGTTTTGCAGACTACCGGTCACCACACCGACGCCATACCTATGTAAAACTGATCTTATATGTAAATATGATTTTAAGAAAAAAGGATGAGACAAGAAGACAGTGCTCATAATTATTTGCTTCTTCTGGTCTTATAAGCCCATGTACATAAAAAATCCACTTTACAAAGGGATTAATGATGCCAAATCTTATCTGCAATCGATGATGCATTTACAGTGCAGTGAAATCCATACTTGCCTACCTGACCCTCTCCATGAGGGAGAAGATGTTCTGTTCCTGGACTTTCCTGGTAATGTATGATTGCCATCACCTGTGGTGAAACACCTTTTTTTTTATCAATTAAGCAGCTCACCACAGGTGATGGCAATCATACATTACCAGGAAAGTCCAGGAACAGAGCATTTTCTCCCTCATGAAGAGGGTCCGGTAGGCAAGTATGGTGAAATCAGCGTTACAAAGATGCCCATGTGAGTAAAAGGGAAGGGGAAATAAAGGAGGTGGGGAAAATGAGTAGGTGAAAGGGGACAGTGGCCTTGCCTGTTTCATTTGTACTGGGCCCCACAATTTCTGATGGCATGTTTGGCCTTTTTTGCTAGTCCAAATAACTGGTAGATGGTCGGCAGTTAGGAAATGCTGCTATTGTGCACATGCAACATCACTTTTTACTTAAAAAATCATAATCATTTTCACGTGCAGATTTTGTTTAGAAAACCTACATGGAGAATCCTGCTATTTATTGTTTTGGAAAGGTGGCTTAATACCAAAGCAAGTATGTCTTTGTGGTGCTTATAACAATAAAAATAGACACAACTGTTTTTAGTTCACTTTCAACACCAAAACCCTTTTTTGCTCATTTTGGTTAGATTTTATCAGGCATTTTCTGAAAATGTAAGTTATTTTTAAAATGCAAGGAGTGTGGGTATTGCATAAGCAATGTAGCAGTACTTATGTTGGAATGTGCGGAACACAAACATAAAAAAAAATGGTTCTGCACAGGACCCTCATCGACAAAGGGGTTAATTTAAGTTAAATAGCAAATCAAAATGTATGTGTGAAAAGAAAAGAAAAAAAGAATTGAAAAAAACAGGAACAACTTTAAATATCTAATTTTCCATATGTGCTTATTTAATACTTTCAGTAAAAACAAAGGCCCTTAGACACTCTAGTCTGTTATTCTACCAACATGTCCTAATGGCAATCTCCTGCCCTGTGCTAATCTATACTGACTGGCAGTAATTCATAGTAGATGATGTGAGGCATAAAATTAGGATACAGTTCATTGTTTACACTGACCTACTTAAATCACCTTATAACAAAATAAACAAAATGTATATCTATTGGCATTGGGAGAATAAAAGCAGAGGTTTCCTTATTTAATATGCCCATGGGTCCAATATTTTACAAATGCTTGTCTGCTTCCTGCACTGTAATTCTATTTTATTATGTCACTTCCATAACAACAGCTTATTTAGATACAGGTTGAGTATCCCTTATCCAAAATGCTTGAGACCAGAGGTATTGTGGATATCGGATTTTTCTGTATTTTGGAATAACTGCATACCATAATGAGATATCATGGTGATGGGACCTAAATCTAAGCACAGAATACATTTATGTTACATATACACCTTATACACACAGCCTGAAGGTAGTTTTAGCCAATATTTATTATAACTTTGTGCATTAAACAAAGTGTGCCTGCATTCACACAATTCATTTATGTTTCATATACACCTTATACACACAGCCTGAAGGTCATTTAATACAATATTTTCAATAACTTTGTGTATTAAACAAAGTTTGTGTACATTGAGCCATCAAAAAACAAAGGTTTCACTATCTCACTCTCACTCAAAAAAGTCTGTATTTCGGAATATTCCGTATTTCTGAATATTTGGATATGGGATACTCAACCTGTACATGTTTTAGGATAACTTTGGCCATTACTAGTACCTGGATATTGAGGATTACACACAAACACTGTAGCTATAATATTATCATATGGTAGTTACTGTGCTACTGGAATTTTTGTGATGAAAAAAATGATTATTTCGGACAGTAGTCATTTACTGCAAGGCATTAGAAATCTAAGTTTGCTCAGTGTCTCTGGGATACACTACTAGTAGAAATCCAGTACAGTATACAAAACTGTTCTGACTTTTAACATCCCACAGTTGTAGTACAACAACATAGAACAGTTAGGAAGGGCATAATATACAATATGGCAATGCAAGTAGTAATATATGTATGAATTATCCTGCACACTAGTTATTATCTTTTATTTTACTAGTTATTATATTTTATTAGTTTGTACTTTTTAATGTACTGTTGGTTTTTATTGCACTTTAGTCAATTATTTGCAATGTGACTATTAAACCTGTAAGAGCAGGTACTACTAGCCTCAAGTTAAATCTCTTTAACATATATTTCAATATTATAACAGATGTCCCATGCTATGAATAATAATGTTTTGGCTTGTAGTGTAAAGGTCTTTGTTCATTATAAGATTTTGTTAAAATACACTTTCGAAATACACAAGTCTACCTAAATTTTAGTTAATAAAGAAGTCATTGTGATATGATATAACAATCTGTTAGCATATTGTGCTAAACTACAAATTGAACCAAAGAATTCAACAAAAAAAGTTTATCTCTATTATTAGGTCTAAAACAATTTGCTAATTAAAATAAGGGTTTTACAGATAATTGAGATGTATGCTAAATAGGTGTTTTTGTATTAAATCACCAGTCATGCTTTTTATTACAAGCATAAAGAATATCTAACCCAGTCGCAGATCTACATTTTTGGGTCACTGAATCTGAGCTGTAATGAGGGCCCCTTCACAACCAGCAACAATAGGGCAACATCCAACAAGGTCCAAAGAGTCTTGCTGCCCTTGAAAGGACCTTGAGGCCCAAATGGCAGAGAATGGGGTGGAATCACTTCACAGGCACCCTCCCTTTCAATAATCACCTCAAAGAACCCCCATTTCATTAATCACCTCACAGCACTCTCTTTCCCCCCTCTCTTCAATAAACAACTGACAACACACACCACTCAGCACCAGCAAAATTACTTTATTAGACGCCTTCTTGTCCTGTACTCCTTCTCACCTTTCATTGCTGCCAGCCTCCTTCCTAGGATGGGCCCTCTCAGGCTACGCCATTCCTGGGAATGTCAAAAGGAGAAGTTCTGCAGGCTGCTGGGAACTGTAGTTTAAAATGGATACGTTTCCAACATTTTGTAGATCGAATTATTCCCCGCCGTGAATTCGCTTCTTTAATATTGGCTGGAGTCTACATTCACCCACAATCCTCTGTGTGTGAGACACAATACCAGCTTGCCGACCAAATATTAGCGGAGAGAGGGAGCCCGGACTCTGCGGTAATTGCCACTGGGGACTTAAACAAGGGATATTTAACTTACGATCTCCCCAACTATAAATAGCTAGTTAAATGTCCGATCAGGAAGGAGTAGATTTTGGATCACTGTTACAGCATTATCAGTACAGTTTATTATATGGTCCTCCGAGAGCTCTGGGACTATCTGGCAGGGCCAGCTCGAGGCATGTTGCTTAGGAGTGGCCATTGGGGCATAAGGCTCCTAAGGGTGGCTGCCAGCCCTCAGGCATCTCAGATATGGCGCCGCTTCATCAGCTGATCAGAGCTTGGTCAGTGGCTACTGATTGGCTGCTGGACTGCAAGCTTTGATTGGCTCACAAACTGGCACCATATTTGAGATGCCTGCCACTGCCAAAGATGGGAGACCAGACTAAGGGGCAGGAGAGGTGTGCTGTGCTCTCCTCCTCTCAGATATGTCAAGGCCAGCAGCAGCTGCAGAGCTGAACAGTGCTCAGCAGCAGCAGCAGAGCCCAGCAATAGCAGCAGAGCCCAGCAGCAGTGGTGGCAGTGAGCACAGTTTGTGTAAGCAGCACAATTGGGGGCAGTACGTGTTTCAGGCACTATTGGGGACAATATGTGTGTCTGGCACTATACTGGAGGTATAGTGTGTATAAAGCATTATACTGGGGGTATTATTTGTAACTGGCACTATACTCGGGACATTATGTGTCACTGCCACTATACTGGTGACAGGCACTATACTAAGGACGTCACTGTATGTGTATCTAGCACTATACTGGGGACATTATGTGTTAGTGGCACTATACTGGGGACATTATATGTAACTGGCACTATACTGGGGATATTATGTGTAACTGGCATATACTGGGGACATTATGTGTAACTGGCACTATACTGAGGACATTATGTGTACCTGGCTTTGTACAATGGCCCTCATTCCGAGTTGTTTGCTCGCTAGCTGCTTTTAGCAGCAGTGCAAACGCTAAGTCGCCGTATCTTAGCTTAGCAGAAGTGCGAACGAAAGGTTAGCAGAACTGCACAGGAAAAAGTTTATGCCATTTCTGAGTAGCTCCAGACCTACTCCTATCTTGCGATTACTGCAGTCTGCTTAGTTCCTGGTTTGACATCACAAACACGCCCTGCGTTCAGCCAGCCACTCCTGCGTTTTTGCCTGGCACGCCTGCGTTTTTTAGCACACTCCCTGAAAACGCAGAGTTGCCGCCCAGAAACACCCACTTCCTGTCAATCATACTATGAACATTCGAGCGACTGAAAAACGTTGCTCGAGCTTGGGTAAAACTACAAAGTTTTGTGTGAAAGTACTTAGCGCATGCACGCTGCGTACCATGCGCATGCGCAGAATTGCCGCTTTTTCACTTTATCGCTGCGCTGCGAAAAACGGCAGCGAGCGATCAACTCGGAATAAGGGCCTATGTGTAACTGCCACTATACTGCAGACATTATGTGTAACTGCCACTATACTGGGGGTAATATGTGTAAATGGCACTTTACTGAGGACATTATGTGTAACTGAAACAATACTGGGCTCATTATGTGTACATGGCTATATACTAGGGACATTATGTGTACCTGGCACTATACTGGGGACATTATGTGCAACTGGCACTATACTGGAGGTATTATGTGTATCTGGCACTATGGGGGTAATTCAGAGTTGATCGCAGCAGCAAATTTGTTAGCAGTTGGGCAAAACCATGTGCACTGCAGGGGGGCTGATATAACATGTGCAGAGATAGTTAGATTTGGGTGGGGTGTGTTCAAACTGAAATCTAAATTGCAGTGTAAAAATAAAGTAGCCAGTATTTACCCTACACAGAAACAAAATAACCCACTCAAATCTAACTCTCTCTGCAAATGTTGTATTTGCCACACCTGCAGTGCACATAGTTTTGCCCAACTGCTAACAATTTGCTGCTACGATCAACTCTGAATTACACCCTATACTGGGGATATTATGTGTATCTGGCAATACACTGGGGATATTATGTGTATCTGGCACTATACTGGGGACATTATGCGTATCTGGCACTATACTGGGGACATTATGCGTATCTGGCACTATACTGGGGACAATATGTGTTTCTAGCACTATACTGGGGACAATATGTGCAACTGGCACTATACTGAGGGTATTATGTTTATATGGCACTATACTGGAACATTATGTGTAAATGGCACTATACTGGGGGTAGTAAGTGTAACTGGCACTATACTTGGGACATAAAGGGCCAAATTTAAATTTTATTGTGGGTCCCGGCATCCACAAGCACCTGCCGGCAGTTATTCAAATGTTGCTGCCAACGAGTGTGAGAAGCTAATTTCAGCTCGCTACCCCTGGAGGTGGCGAGCTGAAATGTGCATAAAGAGATCTGTTTGGACGGATCTATTAGTCTAGTTTGGTTTAGGTGCTTTGGCGCCTTAAACTGACTCTAATGGGTGCGATCAGTGTGATAAGTGGTGACAATTGAATTTAACCCTGCAATCTCCAATCACTTTAGGCAGGAGACTGGGCGCGATTAAACAATTGAATTCCCCCTATGTGTAACTGGCACTATACTGAGGACATTGGACCTCATTCCGCTTAATTAGCAGTTTTGCTAAGATTGCAAAACTGCTAATTATAAAATCGCATGCTGGGGGCCTCCCAGCACAAGGCAAGGCCAGCCAGCATGTAAATTGTAAATAGCTGGCAGAGATGCGATCCCAATTCAATTGTGATTGCATCGCTGATTTGTAGATGCCTCCCTGCCTCCGCAGCCAGGCTGCGAAAACAGATGCATAGTGGCCATTTTCCGTGTCACTGTGGCCGTGTGTAAAACTGAAACTTTCTAAACCTGTCGTGAGGAGATCCAAGAATTGGAGCAACAGAGAAGCAGTGACTGCCTTGAAAACACAAATTGCAAAATATTTAGGACTGTCTCCGGAATGCAGTTAATTTGCCGGCTGTTGGGATCCCTGCAGTCAGGATACCGATGCCAGAATCCTAACAGCCAGCAATGCCGACAACCAGAATCCTGGCGAACAGGGGCTATTCCCACTCATGGGTGTCCACGACACCCATAGAATGGAAATAGAACCTGTGGCAAGCGCAGTGAGTCACCGAGCCCGCAGCGTGGCAAGCACAGTGAGCTTGCAAGTGGACTCATTGCATTTGCGCTGCTGCCGTCATACTGGTGGCTGGGTTACTGTAGTTGGTATATTGACAGCCGGCATCCCGCCCGCTGGTAAATCATATTGATCCCCCATCTCCAATAGCCTGGACAAATATACAGAGACTGTGACCTCATACATCAGTTTTTGTGAGGGGGCTTGTAGTCCAACATGCCCCAGGGTGAGTTACAACAACAGCAAACCCTGGTTCACAGCAAGACTCAGACAGCTTTGTTTGGAAGGAGATAGCAATTAAGAGTGGATACAGGGACAGGATTTTATTGGCTAAGTACACGTTTGGCAAAGCGATCAAGGAGGCCAAATGACAGTACTCTGGATCCTCTGGAAGGAATTTAGGGAGATTTTCTGGCACTATACTGGGGAGATTAGAAACTATAGTACAAAACCAACCCCCCCCCACACACACACACACACACACACACACACTATGAACGATCTCAAACTGGCAAATTATCTGAATGAGTTCTACTGCAGATTTGACAGACACTGGAACAGTCCAGACTTTGATCCACATACTCAGCCTGTCCCCACAGCTACAGTATTACACCCTTTCTTTCCAGTCTAGACAGAGACAATACCCCTATCCACATAATGAACTAAGACGGCCACCTCCTCTCCCCCATTTCACCTCTCTCCATTCAGGAGAGAGACATTAATAAACTTTTTAAGAGACAAAACCCACATAAGGCAGCTGGACTGGATGCGGTCTCCCCCTCTGTGCTGAAGCATTGTGCGGACCAATGGTCTCTTTGGACTATAATCTTCAAGGACCTTAGGTGGGAGGAGAACATCAGCTCCATCATTAATAAGGCGTGGAAGATGATGTTCTTCCTGATGCAGCTGAAGAAATTCAACCTGATGCAGAAAAGGTCCAGTTCTACACAACCATCACTGAGTCCATCCTCAGCTCATTAATCACCATCTGATACGCTGCTTACAATGCCAAGGACCAAGGCAGGCTGCAGCGGATCATGCGGTCAGCTGAAAAGCTTATTGGCTGTAACCTGCCATCACTCCTAGAGTTATACCACCCCAGGACCAGAAAGAGGGAGAGAAGATAATCTCTGACCCTTCCCACCCCAGTCACAAACTCTTTCAGAGATTGCCATCTGGAAAATTATTTTTCAAAATATCACACCACATGAGCAGTTTCTTCCCTACTGCAGTGGGGCTCATCAACAAGCCCCTACCTCTCACTGACTATTGGATTTATCACCCTACCTTCTCTCCACCCATGCTTATGCAATTGCAATTATTATATTGTATCTATTTTTATATTTATTGTAATTTTGTTTTTTAAAACTTTTTAACTATATCTTATATTTGCACTAATAACCTCACCAAGTTAATTTCCTTGTATGTGCAAATGTACTTGGCAATAATGAGAATTCTGATTCAAATCACAGAGTTAGACTACAACTCCCAACAGCTCCTGTGGTACTAAGCAATGCGCATCCAATCGATAATAGCGGCTATGCTGTACTAGAAGCTCTAGTACTGATAAATTACTAAGGAACAGCTGACACATGAGTGGTAAGTGCAGTCATGTACCCCGCTTCTGGGGTGGCGAGTGCTGTGGTTTTGTATCTGTTTGTATACTGCAGGGTTAATCTTTGGTTAACTCTTATTAACTGTGGCCACAAGCTTTTTCATGCACCCCTATGTAGACTCAATTCTCCTTAACCTGTGTCAGCTGTTCCTTAGTAATTTATCAGCCAGTGTCAGGTGACTAGTGTACCTTTAAAAGCCATAAGGTATTTGGCAGGTGCACATTAAACCAAGTAGGCATATTTGCAGTTATATTATGTGTGAAACAGTTGCCAGGTTTTAAGACTCTGTGATAGTGTAGGACTTGCAAGAAGGTGGGGTACCTTGGCGATCGGTTTGCAGGCTTCTGTGTATTGGCCAATGCACTAACTAAAACCCCCATCCTTTATTTATTCATGTGGTGAGCATAAGTGAGCTTGCTATGTTGACTGCTGAATTTTCTGTTTGTATTTATTTAAGTAAGTGGTCATGGGCTACATCCACCCCACCCTATGAGTGGTAAGTGCAGTCATGTACCCCGCTTCTGGGGTGGCGAGTGCTGTGGTTTTATATCTGTTTGTATATTGCTGGGTTAATCTTTGGTTAACTCTTATTAACCGTGACCACAAGCTTTTTCATGCACCCCTATGCAGACTCAATTATCCTTAACCTGTGTCAGCTGTTCCTTAGTAATTTATCAGCCAGTGTCAGGTGACTAGTGTACCTTTAAAAGCCATAAGGTATTTGGCAGGTGCACATTAAACCAAGTAGGCATATTTGCAGTTATATTATGTGTGAAACAGTTGCCAGGTTTTAAGACTCTGTGATAGTGTAGGACTTGCAAGAAGGTGGGGTACCTTGGCGATCGGTTTGCAGGCTTCTGTGCATTGGCCAATTCACTAACTAAACCCCCATCATTTATTTATTCATATGGTAAGGATAAGTGAGCTTGCTATGGTGAGTGCTGAATTTTCCGTTTGTATTTATTTAAGTAAGTGGTCATGGGCTACATCCACCCCACCCTATGAGTGGTAAGTGCAGTCATGTACCCCGCTTCTGGGGTAGCGAGTGCTGTGGTTTTATATCTGTTTGTATATTGCAGAGTTAATCTTTGGTTAACTCTTATTAACTGTGACCACAAGCTTTTTCATGCACCCCTATGTAGACTCAATTATCCTTAACATGTGTCAGCTGTTCCTTAGTAATTTATCAGCCAGTGTCAGGTGACTAGTGTACCTTTAAAAGCCATAAGGTATTTGGCAGGTGCACATTAAACCAAGTAGGTATATTTGCAGTTATATTATGTGAAACAGTTGCCAGGTTTTAAGACTCTGTAATAGTGTAGGACTTGCAAGAAGGTGGGGTACCTTGGCGATCGGTTTGCAGGCTTCTGTGTATTGGCGAATTCACTAACCAAACCCCCATCCTTTATTTATTCATGTGGTGAGCATAAGTGAGCTTGCTATGTTGACTGCTGAATTTTCTGTTTGTATTTATTTAAGTAAGTGGTCATGGGCTACATCCACCCCACCCTATGAGTGGTAAGTGCAGTCATGTACCCCGCTTCTGGGGTGGCGAGTGCTGTGGTTTTATATCTGTTTGTATATTGCTGGGTTAATCTTTGGTTAACTCTTATTAACCGTGACCACAAGCTTTTTCATGCACCCCTATGCAGACTCAATTATCCTTAACCTGTGTCAGCTGTTCCTTAGTAATTTATCAGCCAGTGTCAGGTGACTAGTGTACCTTTAAAAGCCATAAGGTATTTGGCAGGTGCACATTAAACCAAGTAGGCATATTTGCAGTTATATTATGTGTGAAACAGTTGCCAGGTTTTAAGACTCTGTGATAGTGTAGGACTTGCAAGAAGGTGGGGTACCTTGGCGATCGGTCTGCAGGCTTCTGTGCATTGGCCAATTCACTAACTAAACCCCCATCATTTATTTATTCATATGGTAAGGATAAGTGAGCTTGCTATGGTGAGTGCTGAATTTTCCGTTTGTATTTATTTAAGTAAGTTGTCATGGGCTACATCCACCCCACCCTATGAGTGGTAAGTGCAGTCATGTACCCCGCTTCTGGGGTAGCGAGTGCTGTGGTTTTATATCTGTTTGTATATTGCAGGGTTAATCTTTGGTTAACTCTTATTAACTGTGACCACAAGCTTTTTCATGCACCCCTATGTAGACTCAATTATCCTTAACATGTGTCAGCTGTTCCTTAGTAATTTATCAGCCAGTGTCAGGTGACTAGTGTACCTTTAAAAGCCATAAGGTATTTGGCAGGTGCACATTAAACCAAGTAGGCATATTTGCAGTTATATTATGTGTGAAACAGTTGCCAGGTTTTAAGACTCTTTGATAGTGTAGGACTTGCAAGAAGGTGGGTACCTTGGCGATCGGTTTGCAGGCTTCTGTGCATTGGCCAATTCACTAAATAAACCCCCATAATTTATTTAATGATGTGGTGAGGATAAGTGAGCTTGCTATGTTGAGTGCTGAATTTCTGTTTGTATTTATTTAAGTAAGTGGTCATGGGCTACATGCACCCCACCCTATGAACCCCCGCTGCTGGGGTGGCAAGTGCAGTGGTTTTATATCTGTTTGTATATATATATATATATATATATATATACACACTGCTCAAAAAAATAAAGGGAACACTAAAATAACACATCCTAGATCTGAATGAATGAAATATTCTTATTAAATACTTTGGGGCAGATGTATGATGGTGCGCTATGTGCATTCAGCAAATAGCGCACGCTAACTGCTGCTGGTACCGCATCATCACGATGTATGATGCGGCACTTTAACGAATTTACATTGTGCATGGTCCCGCTTCGTCCTGAGCGCTGTGCCTATACCTTTTTGCTGCCTCCCTGATGTATTAACGGCGGGACTGTCACTCACCACTCGTTAAGTCCCCTCCATCGCTTCGCCAGGTCAGGGCTGGCGCTACAGCACTGCAGGTACTAAAAAGTGGGTGTTTTTTTTTTTTTTTGTAATTTAAAAATAAAAACTTTATTGTTCGTGGACAATAGTCCCGCCCACGCCTCCTCCTCTATGACTTTCCTAACACATCCGGCGCCGGCGAGCGCATGCGCCTCCGGCCGCCAGCGGCACAAGCCGGGCGAAGGGCAAAAGGGCGCATGTGCAGAGAGCCAGCAGCAGTGATACCAGCCCAGCCGATGTGGAAGGTGCGCTATCGCTGAACAGGTAAGATAACGCACTCCCACATCGGCAGGGGCCTGAATAATACATTGTGGCGGCGGGTGCGGGCGTATCACCACGATAATGTGGTGATACGCCCCCAGACACATAACGTCCGTTAGGACGTTTTTCATACATCACCCCATTTGTTCTTTACATAGATGAATGTGCTGACAACAAAATCACACAAAAATTATCAATGGAAATCAAATTTATTAACCCATGGAGGTCTGGATTTGGAGTCACCCTCAAAATTAAAGTGGAAAAACACACTACAGGCTGATCCAACTTTGATGTAATGTCTTTAAAACAAGTCAAAATGAGGCTCAGTAGTGTGTGTGGCCTCCACGTGCCTGTATGACCTCCCTACAATGCCTGGGCATGCTCCTGATGAGGTGGCGGATGGTCTCCTGAGGGATCTCCTCCCAGACCTGGACTAAAGCATCCGCCAACTCCTGGACAGTCTGTGGTGCAATGTGGCATTGGTGGATGGAGCGAGACATGATGTCCCAGATGTGCTTAATTGGAGTCAGGTCCGGGGAACGGGCGGGCCAGTCCATAGCATCAATGCCTTCGTCTTGCAGGAACTGCTGACACACTCCAGCCACATGAGGTCTAGCATTGTCTTGCATTAGGAGGAACCCAGGGCCAACCGCACCAGCATATGGTCTCACAAGGGGTCTGAAGATCTCATCTCGGTACCTAATGGCAGTCAGGCTACCTCTGGCGAGCACATGGAGGGCTGTGCAGCCCCCCAAAGAAATGCCACCCCACACCATTACTGACCCACTGCCAAACCGGTCATGCTGGAGGATGTTGCAGGCAGCAAAACATTCTCCTTGGCGTCTCCAGACTCTGTCACGTCTGTCACATGTGCTCAGTGAGAACCTGCTTTCATCTGTGAAGAGCACAGGGCGCCAGTGGCGAATTTGACAATCTTGGTGTTCACTGTCAAATGCCAAACGTCTTACACGGTGTTGGGCTGTAAGCACAACACCCACTTGTGGACGTCGGGCCCTCATACCACCCTCATGGAGTCTGTTTCTGATCGTTTGAGTAGACACATGCACATTTGTGGCTTGCTGGAGGTCATTATGCAGGGCTCTGGCAGTGCTCCTCCTATTCCTCCTTGCACAAAGGCGGAGGTAGCGGTCCTGCTGCTGGGTTGTTGCCCTCCTACGGCCTCCTCCACGTCTCCTGATGTACTGGCCTGTCTCCTGGTAGCGCCTCCATGCTCTGGACACTACGCTGACAGGCACAGCAAACCTTCTTGCCACAGCTCGCATTGATGTGCCATCCTGGATGAGCTGCACTACCTGAGCCACTTGTGTGGGTTGTAGGGAGGTCATACAGGCACGTGGAGGCCACACACACTACTGAGCATCATTTTGACTGGTTTTAAGGACATTACATCAACGTTGGATCAGCCTGTAGTGTGTTTTTCCACTTAAATTTTGAGGGTGACTCCAAATCCAGACCTCCATGGGTTAATAAATTTGATTTCCATTGATCATTTTTGTGTGATTTTGTTGTCAGCACATTCAACTATGTAAAGAACAAAGTATTTAATAAGAATATTTCATTCATTCAGATCTAGGATGTGTTATTTTAGTGTTCCCTTTATTTTTTTGAGCAGTGTATATATATATCTCAAGAGGCCCAGACCATGCACTCTCTAATGGCCGAGCCTCTGTGGTGGTTGACCACACCTCCACTAATACCTGACCACACCCTTAAACATGGGTCCCTACCACTGAATTTCCTCGGTGGGCCCTTCATGCCCCAGTCCGACACTGGGTGTTCCCAAGTGTTTTCTGAGATGGTTTGTAACGTCAGCTCCGGCGCTGAACAGTATGATTCTATCGCACTGTAGGAGTAAATCCTGGGCTACGCACAGAGGGGGTCAATCCGAGTTGTTCGCTCATTGCCGATTTTCACAACGGAGCGATTAAGGAAAAAATGTGCATGCGCATGGTTCGCAGTGCGCATGCGCTAAATATTTTAGCACAAAACTTAGTAGATTTACTCACGGCCGAACGAAGATTTTTCATCGTTGAAGTGATCGGAGTGTGATTGACAGGAAGTGGGTGTTTCTGGGCGGAAACTGTCCGTTTTCTGGGAGTGTGCGGAAAAACGCAGGCTTGCCAGGATAAAACGTGGGAGTGTCTGGAGAAACGGGGGAGTGGCTGGCCGAACGCAGGGCGTGTTTGTGACGTCAAACCAGGAACGAAACGGGCTGAGCTGATCGCAGCGTAGGAGTAAGTCTCGAGCTACTCAGAAACTGCTAAGAATTATTTATTCGTAATTCTGGTAATCTTTCGTTCGCAATTCTGCTAAGCTAAGATACACTCCCAGAGGGCGGCGGCCTAGCGTGTACAATGCTGCTAAAAGCAGCTAGCGAGCAAACAACTCGGAATGAGGGCCCGAATGCACAGAAAAAAATCATTTGATGGTGAGTGCGTTGTGGAGGCATTTGCAGCTGTCCGCTGTCTGGTAAAGTTTTCGCACGGCGTGCGCATGCATTTGCACACTTGCACGGGGCAGGTTTTCATTCTCTATGGGCAGCGACTATCTGATCGCAGACCTCTTCAAATTTGCAGAGGAGCGATCAAGTCTGAATTAGGCCCCAAGAGTAGTAGTGCATTATAAAACCCAAAATAAGGCCACCGTTTATTTTATGAAGGACAGTGGTGCCCTAGTTCATTCTATGCCCCACAGTAGTTCCCTTGTTCACACCACACAGTGCACACAGTTGATATCATGCTATATTATAGTGCCCTAAGTTAACAATATGCCAAATTGTACTGCTGCCAGTACACATGCAATAAGGTGCCCTCATTTCACATTATGCTACATAGTGCTTATAGGACTAATCTTGGGAATCTAATAGGCAACATTATGACCTGGGTGCAGCTGAGTCAGAGGCTCAGAGGTGAGTCCTATATCTCAAACTCCGTAATGTTTGCTATTCAAATGAAATAACTTGCTAATGTACAGTATAGCTCTTTACGGTGGAATAGACATTTTATTTCTGAACAATAAAGTGAAGCATGAATGTGAACTGCAAACCTTGAACTTTACTATCAAACTGGTTCAAATAAATTGAGAATGTACATACTCATTGTGAGTATACTTATGATTATACTCAGGAATCAGCCAAATACAATCAGATGTCTGAATCATGTGAATAACTATAACTTTGTTAAAAAAATGTTAAGCATAAAATCTTATCACTGTGTTTGACAGTGATTAAGTTACCACAGATTATTAAGGTTGGAGTAGTTGGGCTGTCTAGGTAGAAAACACTTCATTAACAAAACACTGGCGCAGAGTAATGAATGGAAACCTTTTTTGTTGATTGTATATGCAAACCAATGTGTAAAAAAATAATATATGTAATCCTATATGGTGTCTGTCTAGTGCAGGTCATGCGCAGCCCCCATGTTGGTGAGAGTTAAAGGAAACATAGTTATAGTGAGGTGAATGCAGCGGGTAGGTGACACCACAACCGTCTGTGGTTGTCTGAGGCGAGATATATACAGTATTGATTGTCCAAACCCACTCACCGTAATGACATACCATACGTGGCAAACTTGGTGGGGCCTTGACTCTTTATTATCAGATCCAGGCTGACATTCTTCAATCACCCGCGGCTCTCTGAGCCAAAAGACACACCGACACATGGTAGCACACAGGTCTCTGAAGTCTCTTCCAATGGGAGCGAGCATCTTGCTTTCTGTGGCTTACTGTATGTCTCTCTGTTCTAGGGCTGATTTTATTTACTGTCTTAAGTTACATTACTGGTTCATCTAGTAACTTTGAACATCAAAAGGCCTTTTGTCTGTTTACGAAATGTAATCATCCCAGTTGGAATGGGGAAATTATATCCACAGATGTGGTTTGCAATAATATTGTGGCAAACTGGTTAGCAATGCTGACTCACAGCACTGGGGTCATGAGTTCAACATTGATGTAGAGTTTGCATGTTCTCTGTGTGTTTGTGTGGGTTTCCTCTGGGTACTTCATTAGCTTCCCACAGTCAAAAACATTCTGATAGGTTAACTGTCTGCTGACAAGAACATGAATATAGACCAGAATTTCCATCAAAGCTGAACTGATGTGAATGCTTTTTATGTCCCTGTACATTATTGCATAATTTGTTTATACTATAAAAATAACTTATAAAAATAACAGTATATACTATTGAATTTAAGTCTATGTTTACCATACTAAGAAGAGACTGCTTAGTTCTGACTAACAGTAAAAACTACTTAGAGGAACGTTACATCCTGAAGGTGTTTTCCACTGACTTAATTGAGAGACTTAAATAATTAAAGGATTTGTCAGCAATACCACCGCTGGGTCAGGACATACTGCATATTAAATTGGATTAGATTTATTTAAAAGTTTACATTGACAGTTTTTCCTATATCCAGTTTACACTTTCTTCATGGGAGTCTGAATTACTCCTAAGTATTGTTGCTTAACCTGCAGAAGGAGTTCCTAAAATTATTGACCTGCCGGATTATATCTTGTGCTTTGGGGCTCTGGGAATCCATTACATAATGGGACCTTTTCACTACACTTTGTATTAACCTTGGAATCTGATATTGATTGGCTAGACACACCCTGAGAGCTTTGTGCAGCCTGTGCACTGAGAAACGGTTCCTTGGATTCATTTGCTTATTATTAGGCGTTTTATTATGTGTTCATATTATCACAAAATAAACTATTTTGCTATCTGTTGTAGTATCTAATATATTAGCTTTTTGTAAGAATACATGATTCATTCTACTGTAGTTGGATTTACTTTACAATGAATTACTTTATTATTTTTTTCCAGCAGGGGCTCTCAACTCCAGTCCTCAAGTATCACCAGCAGGCCATGCTTTGTAAATTTCTTTAATCATGTATACAGTATGTACGTACACACGGTCAATGATCAGGCTTGTTTTAAAATGTACTGTGTAGGTATGAGAGTTTTTGACAAACACCAATAAAATGGTCAAAAAATGTCCAGAAACATTTGGTTCTGATAATCTGATCAGTTGGCCTTGATTGGTTGGCCCAGTAAGCTGGTAACAGGGCCATTAGCTGTTAGGTGAGTATCTAACTGTTTTTATTTTTCATACTACTGGGTACAATATTTTTGATGCTAGGAAAAAAACCCAAAATGTAATATTGTCACATGTCTACTATACTGACTCTCATAAATATGGCTCTATAGGTGACCAATATATTTTGATACTCATTGATTATTGATATGAATAAGTAATTATGTAAAACAGCTAGTAGTAGGATAAGCTTCCAAAACAATGAAAATCATTTACACAGAAATACACTGGAATGAATTAGGGTTAAGTTAGGCTTTATTTCACCCAGGGCAAAGACTTAGGGGCAGATACACTAAGCCTTGGAGAGATAATGTGGAAAAGGATGAAGTACCAAACAATCAGCTCACAATTGTCACTTTTCAAACACAGCCCGTAACATGGCCATTAGGAGCTGATTGACTGGTACTTTATCTCTCTCCAAGGCTTTGTACATAGACCTCTAAGTTTGGTTTCTCCAGACAGTCCGATTCTTCATGTTTGTTAACACTGCAACCACATACACAATCACTGTAACAAGTAATGTGCAAGTGGTGCTGCTGCACAAAGCTCTGTAGATAGCACCATCACTGCCACATGGTCCCTGTATCTGGCTACCAGGGTACCTAGAATGGCATCCTGCATCCAGGATCTCTGTTGCAGTGCCATCCCGAGTGTTCATTAGATGCTCCAAGTAGGCACCGTGCAGACTGTGCATTTCCCCGGAGCGTCCTGATGACACCTGGGCAGTGTTGCACTTACCAGTGCTGGTGACCCCATCCCCTGCATGACATCATGGGTCAGGTGGCATGGGTGGGGATATGGCCGGGACAGGGTACAGTGCAGCCCTGTTATTGCACTGCAGCATACAGTACCATTGAGGCCTCCAACATGTTCTCTGCATATCCGCACATGGGGGGTAATTCCGAGTTGATTGCAGCAGGAACTTTGTTAGCAGTTGGGCAAAACCATGTGCACTGCAGGGGAGGCAGATATAACATGTGCAGAAAGAGTTAGATTTGGGTGTGGTGAGTTAAACCTGCAATCTAAATTGCAGTGTAAAAGTAAAGCAGCCAGTATTTACCCTGCACAGAAACAAAATAACCCACCCAAATCTAACTCTCTCTGCAAATGTTATATCTGCCCCCTGCAGTGCACATGGTTTTGCCCAACTGGAATTACCCCCATGCCCATCGGAGGCATATCCAACACATCCCTCCACATGCCCCTTACATCCCATCAGAAATCCCCACATGCCATAAGATATCTGCAAATGCCTTTATTTATTGCATCAGACATCTCCACATGTGCCATACATTTCAACAGACATTCACACAGGCCCCATGTATGCCTTCAGACATAACCATATTCTCCTGACCTTCACACATGACATCACCCTTCAAATGTGAATGCATTGATAGCTTACCTCCAAATATTCACAGGAACACTAGCAGAAGGTCCCTTGGATGTGCTCCTCTGACCCCTATGCTGAGTGACATGCTAATGACTCAGGTGTCAGAGAGTGTGTGTGAGCTGCAGGTGTGATACTTCAAGAAGTGTGGATACAGCTGTGATGATACTGGTGCAATCTCAAGTTACTTCTGTGGATCAACCTTCTGACTTCTCATTTCAGCTACAACTACCAAATCAGACCATGCCACAGTAGATAGGCAAAGATTCCCCAACCAGACACAGATGATAGGAGAAAAAAACGTATGCAAAAGCAATCTAGATTTTTTCTAGTTACTGGAAAGGGCTACTGCTATAGAATAATAGGTTTAGTTCAAATAAGGAGATTTATTGTAGACTTACCATTATAAAATCTCTTTCTGCAAGGTACACTGGATTCCACAGGGAATAACATTGGGGCGTAGAGTTGGATCTTGATCCGAGGCACCAACAGGCTAACAGGCCTTTGATTTGATTTGACATGATTTGTGACGAAACGCGTCAGGACCCCGCCTCCCTGCACACCTTGATTTTGCTAATTGCACAGGTAGCAAACCATTGATTGAGCTATCGACACCTTGGCTCCACATCCTGGCTTCTTCCACTGCCGCCGGCAACTTTTATCAGCACGCCGCTGACATCTATATACACTGCCTGATACAGCACGTCCATCTCTCCGCTGCCTGGTGACAGCACGTTCATTTCTCTGCCGCACAGACGAGCACGGGGCACTGCAGGATCGCATGACCGGGGACGCTCGGTACGGACCCGCCCCAGGAGAGGTACTCACCTATGCATTTAACAACAACATTTACATACCTCTGTGACTACTAATCACGGCACTTTCATCAGTCACGTACTGCTCACCTGCTTATTGGAACTATGGATACTTATTTAAAGACAGCAATTTCTAGCCTACATACTTCATTATCAAGGTGTTTGCATTCCAAGCTTGGTATTAATATTTTTTCTTTTAGTTGAAAACATATAATTGTTGTTTTTTAATGTGCTATAATTCATGTTAGTAGTTAAATAAATTATCATTTTATTACACGTCAGCTCCTGTTCTGTATTGCTTTTACACATTGCGCAGCCGTTTCTCTTTCTTTCTCATATAGGCTAAAGCTTTGACTGTTCCCAGGATGCACTGCACCGCCTCCTCTATATCCCCGCCTCCAGGCACTGGAGCTCAGTTTTGTTAACCAGTCCAATGAAGTAGCAGGTAAAAGAGACAACAGTAGTTAGTAGCCACAGACAAACACATTCTCACGACAGGAGAAGGTACCAGCGGCTAATGCCATACAAACCCAAAGAAGCTAAGTGCGTCAGGGTGGGCGCCCTGTGGAGTCCAGTGTACCTCGCAGAAAGATTTAACAATGGTAAGTATTACCATAAATCTCCTTTTCTGCAGCGGGGTACACTGGTATTCCACCGGGAATAACATTGGGAATGTCCTAAAGCAGTTCCTCATGGGAGGGGACGCACTGTAGCGGGCACAAGAACCCGGCGTCCAAAGGAAGCATCCTGGGAGGCTGAAGTATCAAAGGCATAGAACCTGATGAACGTGTTCACTGAGGACCACGTAGCCACCTTGCCCAATTGTTCTAGGGACGTGCCACGGCGGGCCGCCCAAGAAGGTCCAACAGACCGAGTAGAATGGGACTTGATAGTAGCAGGAGCTGGAAGTCCAGCCTGTCTATAAGCTTGCGCAATAACCATTCTAATCCATCTGGCCAAGGTTTGCTTATTCGCAGGCGAGCCACGCTTGTGAAAACCAAAAAGGACAAATAGAGAATCAGATCTCTAAGAGAGGCGGTTCTCTTCACTTATATACGGAGAGTCCATACCACATCCATAGACCGTTCTTTGGAGGACAAACCATGAGAGATAAAGGCCGGAACCACAATCTCCTGGTTAAGGTGGAAAGACGACACCACCTTAGGCAGATAACCAAGGCGAGTTCTAAGAACAGCACGGTCACGGTGAAAAATCAGAAAGGGTGACCGACAGGATAAGGCACCCAAGTCTAAAACCCTTCTAGCAGAGGCAATAGCCAGCAAAAATAAGACCTTAAGTGTAAGCCATTTAAGGTCCACAGACTCAAGAGGTTCAAACGGAGACTCTTGTAGGGCATCCAGAACAACCGACAAATCCCAAGGAGCCACAGGAGGGACATAGGGAGGTTGAATCCGCAAAACGCCCTGAGTGAAAGTATGAACGTCAGGCAGAGTCGCAATTTTTCTCTGAAACCATACCGACAAGGCTGAAATATAAACCTTGAGGGAGGCCAGACAAAGGCCTAAGTTCATGCCCTGTTGCAGAAAAGCCAAAAGTTTGGCAGCACTGAACTTGTACGCATCATAATTCTTAGCCGATCAACAGGTGAAGTAAGAATTCCAGACCCTATAATAAATCCGAGCCGAATCCGGTTTACGGGCTTTCAACATAATTTGGATGACCGCAACAGAAAATCCCTTAGCCCTCAGAACTGAAGCTTCAAGAGCCACGCCGTCAAAGCCAGTTGGGCCAGATACTGGTAGACACAAGGGCCTTGAATGAGGAGGTCTGGGCGTTGCAGAAGTAGAAGAGGATGCTCTATCGAGAGACCATGCAGGTCTGAGAGCTAATGCCGTCTGGCCCACGCTGGAGTCATTAGAAGTAGTAAACCTCCTTCTTGCTTAAACTTCCTTATTACCCTGGGCAGGAGTGACACTGGAGGGAACACGTATGGCAGCCGAAAGTTCCATGGAATAGCCAGAGCATCCACTTACTCTGCTTGAGGATCCCTTGTCCTTGCTTCGAAGACCGGAACCGTGCGATTGTGTCGAGACGCCATCACGTCTACATCTGGAAGGCCCCACTTGTCCAGTAGGAGTTGAAAGACTTCCGGATGAAGGCTCCACTCTCTGGCATGTACGTCCTGATGACTGAGGAAGTCCGCTTCCCAGTTGAGGACCCCCGGAATAAACACTGCCGATATGGCTGGCAGAAAGCGTTCCGCCCATGCGGCTTTGAGTGCTGCCTTGATGATTTATGTACGCCACCGTCGTGGCATTGTCCAACTGTACTTGAACAGGCCTGTTTTGTACCAGAGGCAGGGCCAGTTTCAGAGCATTGAACACTGCCCGCAACTCCAGAATGTTTATCGGAAGGAGAGATTCCTCCCTGATCCACCAACTCTGAGGAGAGTGTTGCTCCAACACCATGCCCCAACCCCGCAGACTGGCATCTTCCGTTAGGAGGACCCAGTTGGAGATCCAGAAGGGACGACCCCTGCTCAATTGTTGGTCCTGGAGCCACCAGCACAAAGACAGACAAACTTCAGGAGTCAAGGAAATTCATGTGAGACCTGATCCGGTGAGGCAGGCCATCCCAGTTGGAAAAGATTAACCGCTGCAGAGGGCGAGAATGAAATTGAGCGTGCTCTACCATGTCGAAAGCCGACACCATGAGGCCTATTACTTGCATCGTCAAGTGTATTGACACATGAGGGTGAGAGAAGAAGCATCTTATCTTGTCCTGAAGTTTTAGGACCTACTCAGGAGACAAGAACAACCGTTGGTTATGTGTGTCCAGTAATGCCCCCAGGTGTACCATTCTCTGAGTAGGAACCAGCAAGGATTTCTTCCAGTTGATGAGCCACCCGTGGGCTTGCAGGAATTGGGCCATCAGTTCCAGATGATGGAGAACCCCTGGGGAGTTCGCCAGGATCAACAAGTCGTCCAGATACAGCAGGATTCGGATACCCTGACGGCAGAGAAGGGCCATCATACCGCCATGACCTTGGTGAAGATTCGCTGAGCTGTGGTCAGTCCAAAAGGCAAGGCCTGGAATTGATAATGTAGGTTGTCAATAGCAAACCGCAGACATTGCTGATGCGACATGGCAATAGGTATATGTAGGTAAGCATCCTGTATGTCCAGGGATACGAAATAGTCCTTGGGCTCCAAGGCCAGAACAATAGAGTGAAGAGTTTCCATACGGAATTTGGATACCTTCACAAATTTGTTCAAAGACTTGAGGTTGAGAATGGGCCTTGAGGATCCATTCGGTTTTGGAACTAGGAACAGTGTTGAATAGTACCCCCTGCCTCTTTGAGCCAGAGGCACCAGCACTATCACTCCTATGTCCAGGAGGGATTCTACCACCAATTGTAGAGTTTTTGCTTTCAACGGATCTGAGGGGATATTTGTCGAGCAAAACTGGCGAGGGGGACGTTTCTTGAAAGAGATGGCGTATTTGTGAGTGACGACTTCCCTCACCCAGGCATCTGAAGTGGTCTGTAACCATACCTGGGCGAACCGAAGAAGTTGGCCTCCCACCCTGGGGTCCCAAGGGGAGAGGCCTGCCCTGTCATGCAGCAGGCTTGTCTTGTTTGGAAGCAGGCTGACGGGCAGCCCAGGAACGTTTAGGTTTGGGCTTAGAGGTTTTGGAAGTGCGAGCCTGTTTCGGGTACGCCTGACCCTTTGCTTTACTTTGAGGTCGAAAGGAACGAAAGGTGGTACTTTTAGCATTCGGAGCCGAAGGATTAGTACTCGTCAGACATGCAGTTTTAGCAGACGCTAAGTCAGCAACAATCTTGGTCAGATTTTCCCCAAAAAGGATGTTTCCCTTTAAAAGGATCACCTCCAAGGTCTTTTTATAATTCAGATCCACAGACCAGGATGGCAACCACAGAATCCGGTAAGCCAGAATGGATGTAGTAGACCAATTGGCTGCCAGCACACTGGCATCAGAGGCTGCCTCCTGAATGTAATGAGAGCAGTGGTAATATATGAAAGACACTGTTTGGCATTATCAGAAAATTTAGGAGGTAGCTCCGTTTCAACTTCTTGAACCCAGGCTTCATTAGCTTTTGCAGCCCAAGAAGATACTATAGTAGGTCTATGCACAGCACCCGCAAGAGTCTAAATAGACTTCAAGCAACCCTCCACGTGCTTATTCATCAGTTCCTTCTGAGAGGTGATGGTAGTGACAGGCAGAGTAGAAGACACCACCAGATGTGCCACATGTGAGTCCACCAGCGGCGGTGTTTCCCAATTTTTACTTAACTCTGCAGAGAGGGGATAATAAGTAGAGATGAGCGCCGGAAATTTTTCGGGTTTTGTGTTTTGGTTTTGGGTTCGGTTCCGCGGCCGTGTTTTGGGTTCGACCGCGTTTTGGCAAAACCTCACCGAATTTTTTTTGTCGGATTCGGGTGTGTTTTGGATTCGGGTGGTTTTTTTTAAAAAACACTAAAAAACAGCTTAAATCATAGAATTTGGGGGTCATTTTGATCCCAAAGTATTATTAACCTCAAAAACCATAATTTACACTCATTTTCAGTCTATTCTGAATACCTCACACCTCACAATATTATTTTTAGTCCTAAAATTTGCACCTAGGTCGCTGGATGACTAAGCTAAGCGACCCTAGTGGCCGACACAAACACCGGGCCCATCTAGGAGTGGCACTGCAGTGTCACGCAGGATGTCCCTTCCAAAAAACCCTCCCCAAACAGCACATGACGCAAAGAAAAAAAGAGGCGCAATGAGGTAGCTGTGTGAGTAAGATAAGCGACCCTAGTGGCCGACACAAACACCGGGCCCATCTAGGAGTGGCACTGCAGTGTCACGCAGGATGTCCCTTCCAAAAAAACCTCCCCAAACAGCACATGACGCAAAGAAAAAAAGAGGCGCAATGAGGTAGCTGTGTGAGTAAGATAAGCGACCCTAGTGGCCGACACAAACACCGGGCCCATCTAGGAGTGGCACTGCAGTGTCACGCAGGATGGCCCTTCCAAAAAACCCTCCCCAAACAGCACATGACGCAAAGAAAAAAAGAGGCGCAATGAGGTAGCTGTGTGAGTAAGATAAGCGACCCTAGTGGCCGACACAAACACCGGGCCCATCTAGGAGTGGCACTGCAGTGTCACGCAGGATGGACCTTCCAAAAAACCCTCCCCAAACAGCACATGACGCAAAGAAAAAAAGAGGCGCAATGAGGTAGCTGTGTGAGTAAGATAAGCGACCCTAGTGGCCGACACAAACACCGGGCCCATCTAGGAGTGGCACTGCAGTGTCACGCAGGATGTCCCTTCCAAAAAACCCTCCCCAAACAGCACATGACGCAAAGAAAAAAAGAGGCGCAATGAGGTAGCTGTGTGAGTAAGATAAGCGACCCTAGTGGCCGACACAAACACCGGGCCCATCTAGGAGTGGCACTGCAGTGTCACGCAGGATGGCCCTTCCAAAAAACATTCCACAAACAGCACATGACGCAAAGAAAAATTAAAGAAAAAAGAGGTGCAAGATGGAATTGTCCTTGGGCCCTCCCACCCACCCTTATGTTGTATAAACAGGACATGCACACTTTAACCAACCCATCCTTTCAGTGACAGGGTCTGCCACACGACTGTGACTGAAATGACGGGTTGGTTTGGACCCCCACCAAAAAAGAAGCAATTAATCTCTCCTTGCACAAACTGGCTCTACAGAGGCAAGATGTCCACCTCATCATCATCCTCCGATATATCACCGTGTACATCCCCCTCCTCACAGATTATCAATTCGTCCCCACTGGAATCCACCATCTCAGCTCCCTGTGTACTTTGTGGAGGCAATTGCTGCTGGTCAATGTCTCCACGGAGGAATTGATTATAATTCATTTTAGTGAACATCATCTTATCCACATTTTCTGGATGTAACCTCGTACGCCGATTGCTGACAAGGTGAGCGGCGGCACTAAACACTCTTTCGGAGTACACACTTGTGGGAGGACAACTTAGGTAGAATAAAGCCAGTTTGTGCAAGGGCCTCCAAATTGCCTCTTTTTCCTGCAAGTATAAGTACGGACTGTGTGACGTGCCTACTTGGATGCGGTCACTCATATAATCCTCCACCATTCTTTCAATGTTGAGAGAATCATATGCAGTGACAGTAGACGACATGTCCGTAATCGTTGTCAGGTCCTTCAGTCCGGACCAGATGTCAGCATCAGCAGTCGCTCCAGACTGCCCTGCATCACCGCCAGCGGGTGGGCTCGGAATTGTGAGCCTTTTCCTCGCACCCCCAGTTGCGGGAGAATGTGAAGGAGGAGATGTTGACAGGTCGCGTTCCGCTTGACTTGACAATTTTCTCACCAGCAGGTCTTTCAACCCCAGCAGACTTGTGTCTGCCGGAAAGAGAGATCCAAGGTAGGCTTTAAATCTAGGATCGAGCACGGTGGCCAAAATGTAGTGCTCTGATTTCAACAGATTGACCACCCGTGAATCCTTGTTAAGCGAATTAAGGGCTCCATCCACAAGTCCCACATGCCTAGCGGAATCGCTCCGTGTTAGCTCCTCCTTCAATGTCTCCAGCTTCTTCTGCAAAAGCCTGATGAGGGGAATGACCTGACTCAGGCTGGCAGTGTCTGAACTGACTTCACGTGTGGCAAGTTCAAAGGGCATCAGAACCTTGCACAACGTTGAAATCATTCTCCACTGCGCTTGAGACAGGTGCATTCCACCTCCTATATCGTGCTCAATTGTATAGGCTTGAATGGCCTTTTGCTGCTCCTCCAACCTCTGAAGCATATAGAGGGTTGAATTCCACCTCGTTACCACTTCTTGCTTCAGATGATGGCAGGGCAGGTTCAGTAGTTTTTGGTGGTGCTCCAGTCTTCTGTACGTGGTGCCTGTACGCCGAAAGTGTCCCGCAATTCTTCTGGCCACCGACAGCATCTCTTGCACGCCCCTGTCGTTTTTTAAATAATTCTGCACCACCAAATTCAAGGTATGTGCAAAACATGGGACGTGCTGGAATTTGCCCATATTTAATGCACACACAATATTGCTGGCGTTGTCCGATGCCACAAATCCACAGGAGAGTCCAATTGGGGTAAGCCATTCCGCGATGATCTTCCTCAGTTGCCGTAAGAGGTTTTCAGCTGTGTGCGTATTCTGGAAACCGGTGATACAAAGCGTAGCCTGCCTAGGAAAGAGTTGGCGTTTGCGAGATGCTGCTACTGGTGCGGCCGCTGCTGTTCTTGCGGCGGGAGTCCATACATCTACCCAGTGGGCTGTCACAGTCATATAGTCCTGACCCTGCCCTGCTCCACTTGTCCACATGTCCGTGGTTAAGTGGACATTGGGTACAGCTGCATTTTTTAGGACACTGGTGACTCTTTTTCTGACGTCTGTGTACATTTTCGGTATCGCCTGCCTAGAGAAATGGAACCTAGATGGTATTTGGTACCGGGGACACAGTACCTCCAACAAGTCTCTAGTTGGCTCTGCAGTAATGATGGATACCGGAACCACGTTTCTCACCACCCAGGATGCCAAGGCCTCAGTTATCCGCTTTGCAGTAGGATGACTGCTGTGATATTTCATCTTCCTCGCAAAGGACTGTTGGACAGTCAATTGCTTGGTGGAAGTAGTAAAAGTGGTCTTACGACTTCCCCTCTGGGATGACCATCGACTCCCAGCAGCAACAACAGCAGCGCCAGCAGCAGTAGGCGTTACACGCAAGGATGCATCGGAGGAATCCCAGGCAGGAGAGGAATCGTCAGAATTGCCAGTGACATGGCCTGCAGGACTATTGGCATTCCTGGGGAAGGAGGAAATTGACAATGAGGGAGTTGGTGGGGTGGTTTGCGTGAGCTTGGTTACAAGAGGAAGGGATTTACTGGTCAGTGGACTGCTTCCGCTGTCACCCAAAGTTTTTGAACTTGTCACTGACTTATTATGAATGTGCTGCAGGTGACGTATAAGGGAGGATGTTCCGAGGTGGTTAACGTCCTTACCCCTACTTATTACAGCTTGACAAAGGCAACACACGGCTTGACACCTGTTGTCCGCATTTCTGTTGAAATACTTCCACACCGAAGAGCTGATTTTTTTGGTATTTTCACCAGGCATGTCAGTGGCCATATTCCTCCCACGGACAACAGGTGTCTCCCCGGGTGCCTGACTTAAACAAACCACCTCACCATCAGAATCCTCCTGGTCAATTTCCTCCCCAGCGCCAGCAACACCCATATCCTCCTCATCCTGGTGTACTTCAACACTGACATCTTCAATCTGACTATCAGGAACTGGACTGCGGGTGCTCCTTCCAGCACTTGCAGGGGGCGTGCAAATGGTGGAAGGCGCATGCTCTTCACGTCCAGTGTTGGGAAGGTCAGGCATCGCAACCGACACAATTGGAGTCGGACTCTCCTTGTGGATTTGGGATTTCGAAGAACGCACAGTTCTTTGCGGTGCTACTGCTTTTGCCAGCTTGAGTCTTTTCATTTTTCTAGCGAGAGGCTGAGTGCTTCCATCCTCATGTGAAGCTGAACCACTAGCCATGAACATAGGCCAGGGCCTCAGCCGTTCCTTGCCACTCCGTGTGGTAAATGGCATATTGGCAAGTTTACGCTTCTCCTCCGACAATTTTATTTTAGTTTTTGGAGTCCTTTTTTTACTGATATTTGGTGTTTTGGATTTGACATGCTCTGTACTATGACATTGGGCATCGGCCTTGGCAGACGACGTTGCTGGCATTTCATCGTCTCGGCCATGACTAGTGGCAGCAGCTTCAGCACGAGGTGGAAGTGGATCTTGATCTTTCCCTAATTTTGGAACCTCAACATTTTTGTTCTCCATATTTTAATAGGCACAACTAAAAGGCACCTCAGGTAAACAATGGAGATGGATGGATACTAGTATACTTATGGATGGACTGCCGAGTGCCGACACAGAGGTAGCTACAGCCGTGGACTAACGTACTGTGTCTGCTGCTAATATAGACTGGATGATAATGATATGAAATCAATATATATATGTATGTATATATAATATCACTAGTACTGCAGCCGGACAGGTAGATAATATATTTATTAGGTAATGATGACTGATGACGGACCTGCTGGACACTGTCAGCTCAGCAGCACCGCAGACTGCTACAGTAAGCTACTATACTATAGTAGTATGTACAAAGAAGAAAGAAAAAAAAAACACGGGTAGGTGGTATACAATTATGGATGGACTGCCGAGTGCCGACACAGAGGTAGCTACAGCCGTGGACTACCGTACTGTGTCTGCTGCTAATATAGACTGGATGATAATGATATGAAATCAATATATATATGTATGTATATATAATATCACTAGTACTGCAGCCGGACAGGTAGATAATATATTTATTAGGTAATGATGACTGATGATGGACCTGCTGGACACTGTCAGCTCAGCAGCACCGCAGACTGCTACAGTAAGCTACTATACTATAGTAGTATGTACAAAGAAGAAAGAAAAAAAAAAAAACACGGGTAGGTGGTATACAATTATGGATGGACTGCCGAGTGCCGACACAGAGGTAGCTACAGCCGTGGACTACCGTACTGTGTCTGCTGCTAATATAGACTGGATGATAATGATATGAAATCAATATATATATGTATGTATATATAATATCACTAGTACTGCAGCCGGACAGGTAGATAATATATTTATTAGGTAATGATGACTGATGACGGACCTGCTGGACACTGTCAGCTCAGCAGCACCGCAGACTGCTACAGTAAGCTACTATACTATAGTAGTATGTACAAAGAAGAAAGAAAAAAAAAACCACGGGTAGGTGGTATACAATTATGGATGGACTGCCGAGTGCCGACACAGAGGTAGCTACAGCCGTGGACTAACGTACTGTGTCTGCTGCTAATATAGACTGGATGATAATGATATGAAATCAATATATATATGTATGTATATATAATATCACTAGTACTGCAGCCGGACAGGTAGATAATATATTTATTAGGTAATGATGACTGATGACGGACCTGCTGGACACTGTCAGCTCAGCAGCACCGCAGACTGCTACAGTAAGCTACTATACTATAGTAGTATGTACAAAGAAGAAAGAAAAAAAAAAAACACGGGTAGGTGGTATACAATTATGGATGGACTACCGAGTGCCGACACAGAGGTAGCTACAGCCGTGGACTAACGTACTGTGTCTGCTGCTAATATAGACTGGATGATAATGATATGAAATCAATATATATATGTATGTATATATAATATCACTAGTACTGCAGCCGGACAGGTAGATAATATATTTATTAGGTAATGATGACTGATGACGGACCTGCTGGACACTGTCAGCTCAGCAGCACCGCAGACTGCTACAGTAAGCTACTATACTATAGTAGTATGTACAAAGAAGAAAGAAAGAAAAAAAAACACGGGTAGGTGGTATACAATTATGGATGGACTGCCGAGTGCCGACACAGAGGTAGCTACAGCCGTGGACTAACGTACTGTGTCTGCTGCTAATATAGAGTCTAGACTGGATGATAAATTATTGATAATGAGATGAAATCAATATAATATCACTAGTACTGCAGCCGGACAGGTACTGTATATATTTATTATGTAATGACTGATGACGGACCTGCTGGACACTGTCAGGTCAGCAGCACCGCAGACTGCTACAGTAAGCTACTATAGTAGTATGTATAAAGAAGAATGAAAAAAAAAAACCACGGGTAGGTGGTATACAATATTATATATATATATATATATATATATTATATACAATTATATATATATATATATATATATATATATTAAACTGGTGGTGATTGATTATTAAACTGGTGGTCAGGTCACTCACGTTGCAACTTGCAACTAGTACTCCGAGTCCTAAGCAGACAATCACAAAATATATTATTATACTGGTGGTCAGTGTGGTCACAACAATGGCAGTGTGGCACTGACTCTGGCAGCAAAAGTGTGCACTGTACGTTATATGTACTCCTGAGTCCTGCTCTCAGACTCTAACTGCTCCCCACTGTCAGTGTCTCCCCCACAAGTCAGATAATACAATACACTTACAGTCACACTATCTAATCTATATCACTTCAGCAAGTAGTATAGTAGTATAGTAGTACTCCTCCTAATAATGCTCCCCAAAATTACTACTACTGTGTCTCTCTCGTCTCTACTGTGTCTCTCTCTTCTCTAAACGGAGAGGACGCCAGCCACGTCCTCTCCCTATGACTCTCAATGCACGTGTGAAAATGGCGGCGACGCGCGGCTCCTTATATAGAATCCGAGTCTCGCGAGAATCCGACAGCGGGATGATGACGTTCGGGCGCGCTCGGGTTAACCGAGCAAGGCGGGAAGATCCGAGTCGCTCGGACCCGTGAAAAAAAACATGAAGTTCGGGCGGGTTTGGATTCAGAGGAACCGAACCCGCTCATCTCTAATAATAAGCGAGCATCTTTTTAGACAGGGAGAATTTTTTTCCTGGAGACTCCCAGGATTCCTGACGTATGTCAACTAAATGGTCAGAATGTGGCAAAACTAATTTAGTAACCTTCTGACGTTTGAACTTATCAGGTTTCTTAGACGTATCTGGAGGTTCAGTTTCATCATTGATCTGAAGAATCAGTTTGATAGCCTCCAAGAGGTCAGAAACATCCACTTGTGTTGTAGATTCCCTGTCAGAAGCATCTTCATCAGTGTCTGATGGGTCAGTATATATGCCATCTTCATTGGATGAAGTATCCAAAACATGCGTGGATTGTGAGGAAGAAATGGCCTGCTTAGATGACCCTTTGGTCCTAGGGGGGTGAGGGTCAGGCTTTTGTTTTACCAAGGACTGATTTAACTGCTGTAACTGAGTCGACAGAAAATCCACTCATGGTGGATTTACAACGGTGACAATATGTAATTGTTCAGGCACAGGAGGACCCACAGGGGGCGCAAGTCTCGTTACTAACGTAGTCCGTAAATTGGAAAAAGCAGCCCAAGGTGGGTTTTGGTGTGCCACCGGTGCTGCAGGCTGACCAAGGGGTGCAGAACCCCCAATACCTGGACCCTCAGCTGGAATATTTTCCTCAGATAAATCCGCGGCATCAGTACTGCATGACGCAGGATCAGCCACAGATCTCCCGCAATATGACGCAGACATTATTGGAGAAAATAGCTCTAGGGCAGAATAGTACAATATAGCCAGACACAGTACCTGACAAAAACCCCTGTGGAGTGTGATTGCAATGCAGATCACAAACAGAGGATTTAAGTGGTATAAGGTGACTGAAATACACAGAGAAAAATACCAAACAGTATATCCTGTGAAACACTATATATATAGGACCCTGATGCACTTAGCCCCCGTCAGGGTACAGAATATAGGGATAGCAATATGTGTGAGATACACAGAATAGGAACCACACAGCAGCTATTGGTACACACAGTCATATGTACAATGCAGAAATTATTACAAACAATAAAACTTCACTGGACTAGCAATACTAAATTAAGCTATGTATGTATTAGAGATGAGCGGGTTCGGTTCATCGAGATCCGAACCCCCCCCCCCCCCCCCCGAACTTCACGTGGTTTACACAGGTCCGAGGCAGCCTCGGTTCTTCCCGCCTAACATGCAAAACCTGAACGGGGAAAACGTCATCATCCTGCTGTCGGATCCTCGCGACAGCCGTGTGTCACCGCCATAAAGAGCTGCACGTCGCCGCCATTTTCACTCGTGCATTGTCGAGATAGCGAGGACGTCGCTACATTCTCTGCCTGAATAGCCGAATATCAGCTAAATCTCAGCTCAATATCTGTGCTCAGTATCAGTGCTGCATTGTGGTGACCAGTATATATATAGTAGTACAGTACAGTAGTCCGTTGCTGTATTTTGCTGCTCTGTGTCAGTTCTATTATCCAGAACAGTGCTCAGTATCTGTGCTCATTATTATCATTGCTGCATTGTGGTGACCACTGACCAGTATATAGTAGTACAGTACAGTAGTCCATTGCTGTATTTTGCTGCTCTGTGTCAGTTCTATTATCCAGAACAGTGCTCAGTATCTGTGCTCATTATTATCATTGCTGCATTGTGGTGACCACTGACCAGTATATAGTAGTACAGTACAGTAGTCCATTGCTGTATTTTGCTGCCCAGTGTCAGTTCTATTATCCAGAACAGTACTCAGTATATGTGCTCATTATTATCATTGCTGCATTGTGGTGACCACTGACCAGTATACAGTAGTACAGTTGTCCAGTGCTGTATTTTGCTGCCCCGTGTCAGTTCTATTATCCAGAACAGTGCTCAGTATCTGTGCTCATTATTATCATTGCTGCATTGTGGTGACCACTGACCAGTATATAGTAGTACAGTAGTCCATTGCTGTATTTTGCTGCTCCGTGTCAGTTCTATTATCCAGAACAGTGCTCAGTATCTGTGCTCATTATTATCATTGCTGCATTGTGGTGACCACTGACCAGTATAAAGTAGTACAGTACAGAAGTCCATTGCTGTATTTTGCTGCCCCATGTCAGTTCTATTATCCAGTACAGTGCTTAGTATCTGTGCTCATTATTATCATTGCTGCATTGTGGTGACCACTGACCAGTATATAGTAGTACAGTACAGTAGTCCATTGCTGTATTTTGCTGCTCCATGTCAGTTCTATTATCCAGAACAGTGCTCAGTATCTGTGCTCATTATTATCATTGCTGCATTGTGGTGACCACTGACCAGTATATAGTAGTATAATACAGTAGTCCATTGCTGTATTTTTCAGCTCCGTGTCAGTTCTATTATCCTGAACAGTGCCCAATATCTGTGCTCAGTATCAGTGCTGCATTGTGGTGACTAAAAGTCCAGTGTCTTGTGCTGCATCTTGCTGCTGTAGGGTGCTGTGGTAGTGTCCTGTCACTGTGCATAGGTTATCATCATTCCAGTCACAGTGGTATCGGGTATCTATCTAGTGGTATCTAATTCCAGACATCACTGCCGTCTAATTCCAGATATATTACTGGCATATAATTCCACACATTAAAAAATGGAGAACAAAAATGTGGAGGGTAAAATAGGGAAAGATCAAGATCCACTTCCACCTAGTGCTGAAGCTGCTGCCACTAGCCATGGCAGAGACTATGAAATGCCATCAACGTCATCTGCCAAGGCCGATGCCCAATGTCATAGTAGAGAGCATGTAAAATCCAAAAAACAAAAGTTCAGTAAAATGACCCAAAAATCTAAATTAAAAGCATCTGAAGAGAAGTGTAAACTTGCCAATATGCCATTTACGACACGGAGTGGCAAGGAACGGCTGAGGCCCTGGCCTAAGTTCATGGCTAGTGGTTCAGCTTCACATGATGATGGAAGCACTTATCCTCCTGCTACAAAAATGAAAAGAGTTAAGCTGGCAAAAGCACAGCAAAGAACTGTGCATTCTTCTAAATCACAAATCCCCAAGGAGAGTCCAATTGTGTCAGTTGTGATGCCTGACCTTCCCAACACTGGACGGGAAGAGGTGGCTCCTTGCACCATTTGCACGCCCCCTACAAGTGCTGGAAGGAGCACCCACAGTCCAGTTCCTGATAGTCAAATTGAAGATGTCACTGTTCAAAAACTTTGGGTGACAGGGGAAGCAGTCCACTGACAACTAAATCCCTTCTTCCTCTTGTACCCAAGCTCATGCAAACCACCCCACCAACTCCCTCAGTGTCAATTTCCTCCTTAGACAGGAACGCCAATAGTCCTGCAGGCCATGTCACTGGCAAGTCTGATTAGTCCTCTCCTAACTGGGATTCCTCCGATGGATCCTTGAGTGTAACGCCTACTGCTGCTGGCGCTGCTGTTGTTGCTGCTGGGAGTCGATCGTCATCCCAGAGGGGAAGTCGGAAGACCACTTGTACTACTTCCAGTAAGCAATTGACTGTCCAACAGTCCTTTGTGAGGAAGATGAAATATCACAGCAGTCATCCTGTTGCAAAGCGGATAACTCAGGCCTTGACAACTATGTTGGTGTTAGACGTGTGTCCGGTATCCGTTGTTAGTTCACAGGGACTTAGAGAATTGCTTGAGGTAGTGTGTCTCCGGTACCAAATACCATCTAGGTTACACTTCTCTAGGCAGGCGATACCGAGAATGTACACAGACGTCAGAAAAAGAGTCACCAGTGTCCTAAAAAATGCAGTTATACCCAATGTCCACTTAACCACGGACATGTGGACAAGTGGAGCAGGGCAGACTAAGGACTATGTGACTGTGACAGCCCACTGGGTAGATGTATTGCCTCCCGCAGCAACAACAGCAGCGGCGGCACCAGTAGCAGCATCTCGCAAACGCCAACTCATTCCTAGGCAGGCTACGCTTTGTATCACCGCTTTCCATAAGAGGCACACATCTGACAACCTCTTAGGGAAACTGAGGAACATTATCGCAGATTGGATTACCCCAATTGGACTCTCCTGGGCATTTGTGACATCGGACAACGCCACCAATATTGTGCGTGCATTACATTTGGGCAAATTCCAGCACGTCCCATGTTTTGCACATACAATGAATTTGGTGGTGCAGAATTTTTTAAATAACGACAGGGGCGTGCAAGAGATGCTGTCAGTGGCCCGAAGAATTGCGGGCCGCTTTCGCCATTCAGCCACCGTGTGCCGAAGACTGGAGCACCAGCAAACACTCCTGAACATGCCCTGCCATCAGCTGAAGCAAGAGGTGGTAACGAGGTGGAATTCAACCCTCTATATGCTTCAGAGGATGGAGGAGCAGCAAAAGGCCATTCAAGCCTATCCATCTGCCTACGATATAGGCAAAGGAGGGGGAATGCACCTGACTCTAGCACAGTGGAGAATGATTTCAACGTTGTGCAAGGTTCTGCAACCCTTTGAACTTGCCACACGTGAAGTCAGTTCAGACACTGCCAGACTGAGTCAGGTCATTCCCCTCATCAGGCTTTTGCAGAAGCAGCTGGAGAGATTGAAGGAGGAGCTAAAATGGAGCGATTCCGCTAGGCATGTGGGCAGTGGCGGATTTAGGGGGGGGGCACCAAGGCACGTGCCCCCCCTGTCATTTTTAGTGCAGACTGAGATGCGGACGAGCGTCCGCATGTCAGTCTGCGGTCTCGTTTCGTCCCCTGCTGTTAGGAGGGACACGGAGGGCACAGTGCGCGCCTCCCTGTGTCCCTCCTGGGTCTCCGGCGGCCGCGGGTCTCATAAAGGAAGTGCCGTTCGTGAGCACTTCCTTTATTACAGTGACCCGCAGCCGCCGGAGACACAGGAGGGACACAGGGAGGCGTGCACTGTGCCCTCCGTGTCCCTCCTAACAGCAGGGGAGCGGGGGGAGCAGCGGCGGCGGCGGAGGAAGGGGGGGGGGACGGGGGACGCACGCACTGGGGGGGAATATCTGGCACTGGGGGCATATTTGGCAGGGAGGGGGGGGGGAGAATATCTGGCACTGGGGACATATATGGCACTGGGGGGAATATCTGGCACTGGGGGCATATCTGGCACTGGGGGCGTATCTGGCACTGGGGGCATATCTGGCACTGGGGGGATATCTGGCACTGGGGCATTGTCTGGCACTGGGGGCATATGTGGCACTGGGGGGGGAATATCTGGCACTGGGGCATATGTGGCACTGGGGGCATATATAGCACTGGGGGGGGGCGATATCTGGCACTGGGGGCATATGTGGCACTGTCGGGGAATATCTGGCACTGGGGGTATATGTGTACCTGGCACATGGGGGGGGGCTATATTTGGCACTGGGGGCATGTGAGTACCTGGCACCGTGGGGGAATATCTGGCACTGGGGACATATGTGGCACTGGGAGCACAGCCCTAGCAACAAGGTCTACCTCCTAGCAACGAGCATGACACCCAGTGCATGAAACCCCTGGCAACGAGCATGACACCCAGTGCATGAAACCCCTGGCAACGAGCATGACACCCTGAGCATGAAAACCCCTGGCACCGTGCATGGAACCAAGAGCATGAAACCCCTGGCAACGAGCATGACACCCAGTGCATGAAACCCCTGACAACGAGCAGGTATTTGAAAAGTAATTAGAAGCCTTACTGTAGGACTTAATGTGTAATGGGCATTACGGTGTGTGGCATAATGTATCACGGACATTGCGGTGTGTGTCATAATGTGTCACAGGCATTACGGTGTATGGTATACTATATCGCTGGCATTGTGATATGTGGTATAATGTCTCAGGGTCATTGCAGTGTGTGGCATAATGTATCACGGACATTGCGGTGTGTGTCATAATGTGTCAGGCATTACGGTGTGTGGTATACTATATCACGGGCATTGTGGTATGTGGTATGTCTCAGGGTCATTGCAGTGTGGCATAATATATAACGGGCATTGCGGTGTGTGGCATAGGGTATAACGGGCATTGCGGTATGTGTCACAGGCATTACGGTGTATGGTATACTATATTACGGGCATTGTGGTATAATGTCTCAAGGTCATTGCAGTGTGTGGCATAATGTGTCACAGGCATTGTATGTGCTATAATGTATCGGGCATTGCAGTGTGTGGTATAATGTATCACGGACATTGCAGTGTGTGTCATACTGTGTCACAGACATTGTATGTGCTATAATGTATCAGGGGCATTGCAGTGTGTAGCATAATGTATAACGGGCATTGCGATTCCTGTCATAATGTGTCACAGGCATTACGGTGTGTGGCATAATGTGTCGGGGGCATTACAGTGTGTGCATATTGTGTCATGTGCATTATTGTGTGTGGAATAATGTCTAAGGGCCATTGCAGTATGTGGAATAATGTATACTGGGCATTACTATAAGGAGGAAAAATGACAAATAATGTAAGGGGCATGAATCAGGATTATTTTTCTTTCCTGTGGTGGCCAACGTCTGGGCGTGCAGGTTGCAAAACTGGGGTATAAGGTAGTCTTTTCCTGCAATACCACGCCCATTCCAACGAAGCCACGCCCATTCCAACGAAGCCACGTCCCTTATGGTGCCCCCCCTGTAATTTTTTTCTTGATCCGCCCCTGCATGTGGGACTTGTGGATGGAGCCCTTCATTCGCTTAACCAGGATTCACGGGTGGTCAATCTGTTGAAATCAGAGCACTACATTTTGGCCACCGTGCTCGATCCTAGGTTTAAAGCCTACCTTGTATCTCTCTTTCCGGCAAACACAAGTCTGCAGATGTTCAGAGACCTGCTGGTGAGACAATTGTCAAGTCAAGCTGAATGTGACCCGTCAACAGCTCCTCCTTAATTTTCGCCTGCCACTGGAGCTGCGAGGA